>NC_073271.2:778337-1078337 GCF_029289425.2 Pan paniscus
ATGAAACAATGCCCCGTCAGGCAGATCACACACAAGTGTCCGTCACCTGTCTGACCAGTGCAAGGTTATGATGTCACAATGCCCCCTTAGGCAGATCACAGACATGGGTCTCTCACCTGGGTGACCAGTGCAGAGTTATGATGTCACAATGGCCCCTTTGGCAGGTCAAAGACAAGCGTCTTTCTCCTGGGTGACCAGTGCAGGATTATGATGTCACATAGCCCTCTAAGGCAGATCACAGAAAAAGGCCTGTCACCAGGGTGACCAGTGCAGAGTTATCATATCAGAATACTTCCTTAGGCGGACCGCAGACAAGGGTCTGTCACCTGGGTGACCACTGCAGAGTTATGATGTCACAATACTCTCTTACGCAGATCACAGACAAGGGTCTGTCAGCAGGGTGACCAGTGCAGAGTTATGATGTCACAGTGCCCCCTTAGGCATATCACAGACAGTGGCCTGACACCTGGGTGACCAGGGCAGAATTATGATGTCACAATACCCCCTTAGAAAGATCACAGATAAGGGCCTCTCACCTGGGTGCCCAGTACAGGGTTATGATGTCACAATGCCCCCTTAGGCAGATCACAGACAAGGGCCTGTAACATGGTGGCCCAGTGCAGAGTTATGATGTGACAATGACCACAAAGGCAGATCACAGACAAGGGCCTGTCACCTGGGTGTCCACTGCACAGTTATGATGTCACAATGTACCCTCAGGCACATCACACACAAGAGCCTGTCACCTGTGTGACCAGTGCAGAGTTATGATATCAGAATACTCCCTTAGGCAGACTGCAGACAAGGGTCTGTCACCTGGGTGACCACTATAGAGTTATGATGTCACAATACTCTCCTACGCAGATCACAGACAAGGGACTGTCAACAGGGTGACCAGTGCAGAGTTATGATGTCACAGTGCCCCCTTAGGCAGATCACAGACAGTGGCCTGACACCTGGGTGACCAGGGCAGAATTATGATGTCACAATGACCCCAAAGGCAGATCACAGACAAGGGCCTGTCATCTGGGTGACCAGTGCAGAGTTATGATGTCACAATGTACCCTCAGGCAGATCACACACAAGAGCCTGTCACCTGTGTGACCAGTGCAGGGTTATGATGTCACAATGCCCCCTTAGGCAGATCTCAGACAAGGGCCTATCACCTGGGTGACCTGTGCAGAATTATGATATCACAATACACCCTTAGGCAGATCACAGACAAAGGCCTCTCACCTGGGTGCTCAGTGCAGGGTTGTGATGTCACAATGCCCCTTAGGCAGATAACAGAGAATGGCCTGTCACCTGGGTGCCCAGTGCAGAGTTATGATGTCACAATGCCCCCTTAGGCAGATCACAGACAAAGGCCTTTAACATGGGTGACCAGTGCAGAGTTCTGTTGTAACAACACGGCCTTACGCAGATCACACACAAGGAACTGTCACGTGGGTGCCCAGTGCAGGGTTATGAAGGCAAAATGACCCCCTTGGCACATCACAGACAAGGGCTTGTCGCCTC
The DNA here is from genome assembly GCF_029289425.2 of Pan paniscus. Taxonomy (NCBI): domain Eukaryota; kingdom Metazoa; phylum Chordata; class Mammalia; order Primates; family Hominidae; genus Pan; species Pan paniscus. The sequence goes on from NC_073271.2 coordinate 779,856, forward strand.
GTTGACCAGTACAGAGTTATGATGTCACAATCCCCCCTTAGTCAGATCAAAGACAATGGCCGGTCACCTGGCTGCCCAGTGCGGAGGTATTATGTCACAACGCCCCCTTAGGCAGATCACACACAAGGGCCTGTCACCTGGGTGACCAGTGCAGGGTTATGACGTCACAATGCCCCTTAGGCAGATCACAGACAAAGGCCTGTCAACAGGGTGACCTGTGCAGAGTTATGATGTCACAATGCCCACTTAGGCAGATCACAGACAAGGTTCTGCGACCTGGGTGACCAGTGCAGATTTATGATGTCAGAATGCCCCCTTAGGCAGATCACAGACAAGGGACTATCACCTGGGTGACCAGTGCAGAATTATGATCTCACAATACACCCTTAGGCAGATCACAGACAAAGACCTCTCACCTGGTGGCCCAGTGCAGAGTTATGATGCCAGAATGCCCCTTAGGCAGATCACAGACGAGGGCCAGTCTCCTTGGTGACTAGTGCAGACTAAGATGTCACAATGCCCCCTTAGGCAGATAACAGATAAGGGCCTGTCACCTGGGTAACCAGTGCAGAGTTATGATGTCACAATGCCCCCTTAGGTAGATAACAGAAAAAAGGACTGTCACCTGGGTGACCAGTGCAGAATAATGATGTCACAATGCCCTCTTAGGCCGATCACACACAAGGGCCTGTCTCCTGGGTGTCCAGTGCAGCCTATGATGACAGAATGCCCACTTAGGGAGATCAGAGACAAGGGCCTTTCACCTGGGTGACCTTTGCAGAATTATGATGTCACAATGCCCCCTTATGCAGATCACAGGCAAGGGTCTGTCAAATTGATTACCATTGCAGAGTTATGATGTCACGATGCCCCCTTAGGCAGATCACAGACAAGGTTCTGTCACCTTGGTGACCAGTGCAGAGTTATGATGTCACAATACCCCCTTAGGCAGATCAGAGACAAGGGACTGTCACCTGGGTGCCCAGTGCAGAATTATGATGTTACAATGCCCCCTCAGGCAGATCACACACAAGGGCCTGTCACCTGTGTGACCAGTGCAGGGTTATGATGTCACAATGCCCCTAAGCAGATCACAGACAAGGGTTGGTCACCTGGGTGACCAGTGCAAGTTACGATGTCACAATGGCCCCATAGGCAGATCAAAGACAAGGGTCTTTCACATGGGTGGCCAGTGCAGATTTATCATGTCACATTGCCCGCTTAGGCACATCACAGACAACGGTCTGTCACCTGGGTGACCAGTACAAAATTATGATGTCAAAATGCCCCCTTATGCAGATCACAGACAAGGGCCTGTCACCTGGGTGAGCAGTGCAGGCTTATGATGTCACAATGTACCCTCAGGCAGATCACAGACAAGGGCCTGTAACCTGGGTGTCCAGTGCAGACTTATGATGTTACAATAAACCTTCAGGCAGATCACACACAAGGGCCGGTCACCTGTGTGACCAGTGCAGGGTTATGTTCTCACAATACCCCCTTAGTCAGATTACAGAAAAAGGAGTGACACCTGCGTGCCCAGTGTAGAGTTATAAAGTCACAATGCCCCTTTAGGCAAAACACAGACAAGGGCCTGTCACCTTGTTGACCAGTACAGAGTTACGATGTCACAATGCCCCGTTAGCCAGATAAAAGACAATGGCCGGTCACCTGGCTGCCCAGTGCAGGGTTATTATGTCACAATACCCCTTCAGGCAGATCACAGACAAGGCATTGTCACCTGGGTGCCCAGCGAAGAGTTATGATATAACAATGCCCCCTTAGGCAAATTACAGACAAGGGTCTCTCACCTGGGTGTCCAGGACAGGATTATGATGTCACAATGCCCCCTCAGGCAGATCACACATAAGGGCCTGTCATCAGTGTGAAAAGTGCAGGGTTATTAATCTCACAATGCCCCCTTAGGCAGATCGCATGCCAAGGCCTGTCACCAGGTGGCCAGTGCAGAGTTATGATGTCACAAGGCGCCCTTAGGCAGAAAACAGACATGGGCCTGTCACCTGGGTGACCACTGCAGAATTATGATCTCACAATGCCCCCTTAGGCAGATCACTGACAAGGGTCTGTCACCTGGGTGACCAGTGCAGAGTTATGATGTCATAATACTCTCTTAATCAGATCACACACAAGGGACTGTCACCTGGGTTCCCAGTGCAGAGTTATGCTGTCACAAGGCCCCTTAGGCAGATCACAGATAAGGACCTGTCACCTGGGTGACCATTACAGAGTTATGATATCAGAATACCCCCTTATACAGACCACAAACAAGGGCCTGTCACCTGGGTGACCAGTGCAGAGTTATGATGTCAAAATGCCCCCTCAGGCAGATCACAAACAAGGGCCGGTCACCTGTATGACCAGTGCACGGTTATGAAGTCACAATGCCCCCTTAGGCAGCTCACAGACAGAGGCCAGTCACCAAGTGACCAGTGCAGAGTTATCATGTCACAATGCCCCCATACGCCGATCACAGCCTGTGGCCTGCCACCTGGGTGACCAGTACAGAATTATGATGTCACAATACCCCTTAGGCAGATCACAGACAAGGGCCTGTCACCTTGGTGCCCAGCGCAGAGTTATGATGACACACTGCCCCCTTAGGCAGATCACAGACAAGGGTCTGTCACCTGGGTGACCAGTGCAGAGTTATGATGTCACAATGCCCTCTCAGGGAGATCACACACAAGGTCCTGTCACCTGTGTGACCATTGCAGTGTTATGATGTCACAATGCCCCCTTAGGCAGATTACAGGAAGAGGCCTGTCACCAGGGTGATCAGTGCACAGTTATGATGTCACAATGCACCCTGAGGCAGATCACAGACAAGGGTCTGTCACCTGGGTGACCAGTGCAGAGTTATGATGCCACAATGCCCCTTAGGCACATCACAGACAAGGTCCTGTCCCCTGGGTGACTAGCGCAGACTTACGATGTCACAATGCCCCCTTAGGCAGATCACACGCAAGGGCCTGTCACCTGGGAGACCACTACACAGTTATGATGTCAAAATGCCGTCTTAGGGAGATCACAGACAAGCGTCTGTCACCTGGGTGTCCAGGGCAGACTTATGATGTCACAATACCCCCTCAGGCAGATCACACACAAGGGCCTGTCACCTGTGTGACCAGTGCAGGGCTATGATGTCACAATGCAACCTAAGGCAGATCACAGAAAATGGCTTGCCACCAGGGTGACCAGTGCAGAGTTATGATTTCACAATGCCCGCTTAGGCAGATCACAGACAAGGGACTGTCACCTGGGAGACCAGTGCAGATTTATGATGCCACAATGCCCCTTAGGCAGATCACAGAGAAGGTCCCGTAACCTGGGTGACTAGTGCAGACTTATGATGTCACAATGCCCCCTTAGGGAGATCACAGACAAGGTCCTGTCACCTGGGTTGCCAGTGCAGAGTTATGATGACACAATGCCCCTTAGGCAGATCACAGTCAAGGGCCTGTCACCTGGGTGTCTAGTGCAGACTTATGATGTCACAATGCCCCCTTAGGCAGATCACAGACAAGAGACTGTCACCTGGGTGACCAGTGCAGAGTTATGTTGTCACAATACCTCCTTAGGCAGATCACAGACAAGAGACTGTCACCTGGGTGACCAGTGCAGAGTTATGTTGTCACAATACCTCCTTAGGCAGATCACAGACAAAGGCCACTCACCTGGGTGCCCAGTGCAGAGTTATGATGTCACAATGCCCCTTACGCAAATCACAGACAAGGGCCTGTCACCCGGGTGAATAGTGCAGAATTATGATGTCACAATGCCCCCTTAGGCAATTCACAGACACGGGCCTGACACCTGGGTGACCAGTGCAGAATTATGATGTCACAATGTCCCCTGAGGCAGATCACACACAAGGGCCTGTCACCTGTGTGACCAGTGCAGGGTTATGATGTCACAATGCACCCTTAGGCAGATCACAGACAAAGGCCTGTCAGCAGGTGACCAGTGCAGTGTTATGATGTCACAATGCCCCCTTAGGCAAATCACAGACAGTGGCCTGTCACCTGGGAGACCAGGGCAGAATTATGATGTCACAATACTCCCTTAGGCAGATCACAGACAAGGGCCTCTCACCTGGGTTCCCAGTACAGATTTATGATGTCACAATGCCCCCTTAGGCAGATCACAGACAAGGTCCTGTCACCTGGGTAACCAGTGCAGAGTTATGATGTCCCAATGCCCCTTAGGCAGATCACAGACAAGGGCCTGTCACCTGGGTGACTAGTGCAGACGTAACATGTCACAATGCCCCCTTAGGCAGATCACAGACAAGGGCCTGTCACCTGGGGGACCAGTGCAGAGTAATGATGTCAAAATACCCCCTTAGGCAGATCACAGACAGAGGCCTCTCACTTGGGTGCCCAGTGCAGAGTTATGATGCCACAATGCCCCTTAGGCACATCACAGACAAGGTCCTGTCCCCTGGGTGACTAGCGCAGACTTACGATGTCACAATGCCCCCTTAGGCAGATCACACGCAAGGGCCTGTCACCTGGGTGACCACTACAGAGTTATGATGTCAAAATGCCGTCTTAGGGAGATCACAGACAAGCGTCTGTCACCTGGCTGTCCAGGGCAGACTTATGATGTCACAATACCCCCTCAGGCAGATCACACACAAGGGCCTGTCACCTGTGTGACCAGTGCAGGGCTATGATGTCACAATGCAACCTAACGTAGATCACAGAAAATGGCTTGCCACCAGGGTGACCAGTGCAGAGTTATGATTTCACAATGCCCGCTTAGGCAGATCACAGACAAGGGACTGTCACCTGGGAGACCAGTGCAGATTTATGATGCCACAATGCCCCTTAGGCAGATCACAGAGAAGATCCCGTAACCTGGGTGACTAGTGCAGACTTATGATGTCACAATGCCCCCTTAGGGAGATCACAGACAAGGTCCTGTCACCTGGGTTGCCAGTGCAGAGTTATGATGACACAATGCCCCTTAGGCAGATCACAGTCAAGGGCCTGTCACCTGGGTGTCTAGTGCAGACTTATGATGTCCCAATGCCCCTTAGGCAGATCACAGACAAGGGCCTGTCACCTGGGTGACTAGTGCAGACGTAACATGTCACAATGCCCCCTTAGGCAGATCACAGACAAGGGCCTGTCACCTGGGGGACCAGTGCAGAGTAATGATGTCAAAATACCCCCTTAGGCAGATCACAGACAGAGGCCTCTCACTTGGGTGCCCAGTGCAGAGTTATGATGTCACAATGCCACTTAGGCAGATCACAGACAAGGGCCTGTCTCCTGGGTGACCAGTGCAGAGTTATGACATCACAATGCCCCCTTAGGCAGATCACAGAAAAGGGCCTGTCACCTGGGTGTCCAGTGCAGAGTTTTGATGTCACAATGACCCTTTCGCAGATCACAGACAAGGGCCTGTCACCTGGGTGACCAGTGCAGAATTATGATGTCTCAATGCCCCCTTAGGCAGATTAAAGACAAGGGCCTGTCGCCTGGGTGTCCAGTGCAGACTTATGATGTCACAATGCCCGGTTAGGCAGATCACAGACACGGGCCTGTCACCAGTGTGACCAGTGCAGAATTATGATGTCACAATGCACACTCAGGCAGATCACAGACAAGGGCCTGTCCCCTGGGTGACCAGTGCAGAGTTATGATGTCACAATGCCCCGTCAGGCACATCACACAGAAGGGCCTGTCACCTGTGTGACCAATGCAGGGTTATAATGTCACAATGCCCCCTTAGGCAGATCACAGACAAAGGCCTGTCAGCAGGTGACCAGTGCAGAGTTATGATGTCACAATTCCCCCTAAGGCAGATCACAGACAGTGGCCTGTCACCTGCGTGCCAAGTGCAGAGTTGTGATGTCACAATGCCTGCTAAGGCTGATCACAGACAAGGGCCTGTCACCTGGGTGCCTAATGCACAGCTATGATGTCAAAATGCCCCCTTAGGCACATCACAGACAAGGTCCTGTCACCTGGGTAACCATTGCAGAGTTACGTTGTCACAATACACCTTAGGCAGATCACAGACAAGGGCCCGTCAGCTGGTTGACTAGTGCAGATTTATGATGTCACAATGCCCCCTTAGGCAGATTACAGAAAAGGGCCTGTCTCCTGAGTGACCAGTGCAGAATTATGATGTCACAATACCCTGTTAGGCAGATCACGGACAAAGGCCTCTCACCTGGGTGCCCAGTGCAGAGTTACGATGTCACAATGCCCGTTAGGCAGATCACAGATAGGGGCCTGTCTCCTGCGTGACCAATGCAGAATTATGATGTCAAAATGCACCCTTAGGCAGATCACAGACAAGGTCCTGCCACCTAGGAAACCAGTGCAGAGTTATGATGACACAATGCCCACCTAGGAAGATCACAGTCAAGGGCTTGTCACCTGGGTGACCATTGCAGAATTATGATGTCATAATGTCCCCTTAGGCAGATCACAGACAAAGGCCTGTCACCTGTGTGACCAGTGCAGAATTATGATGTCACAATACACCCTCTGCAATCACAGACAAGGGCCTGTCACCTGGGTGACCAGTGCAGAGTTATGATGTCCCAATGCCCCCTCAGGGAGATCACACACAAGGGCCTGTCACCTGTGTGACCAGTGCAGGGTCATGATGTCACAATGCCCCATTAGGCAGATCACAGACATTGGCCTGTCTCCTCTGTGACCAGTGCAGAATTATGATGTCACAATACCCCCGTAGACAGATCACAGTCAAGGCCCTGTCACCTGGGACCATTGCAGAATTATGATGCCACAATGCCCCCTTAGGCAGATCACAGGCAAGGGTCTGTCACCTGGGTGAGCAGTGTGTTATGATGTCACAATGCACCGTTAGGCAGATCAAAGGCAAGGGCCAGTCACCTGGCTGTCCACTGCAGAGTTATGATGTCACAATGCCCCCTTAGGCAGATCACAGACAAGGTCCTGTCACCTGGGTGCCCAGTACAGAGTTTTGATGTCACAATACCTCTTTAGGCCGACCACAGACATGGGATTGTCACCTGGGTGCCCAGTGAAGAGTTATGATGTAACAATTCCCCTTTCGGCATACCAAAGATAAGGGCCTGTCACCTGGGTGAGCAGTACAGAGTTATGATGTCACAACGCCCCCTGAGGCAGATCTCAAACAAGGGCCTGTCACCGGGGCAACCAGCGCAGAGTTATGATGTCACAATGCACACTCAGGCAGATTACCCAAAAGGGCCTGTCACCTGTGTGAGCAGTGCAGTGTTATGATGTCACAATGCTCCCTTACGCAGATAACACACAGTGGCCTGCCACCTGGGTGACCAGGGCAAAATTATGATGTCACCATACACGCGTAGGCAGATCACAGACAAGGGCGACTAACCTGGGTGCCCAGTACAGAGTTATGATGTCACAATGCCCCCTCACGCGGATCACACACAAGGGCCTGTCAACTGGGTGACCAGTACAGAGTTATGGTGTCACAATGCCCCCTTATGCAGATCACAGACAAGGGCCTGTCACCTGGGTGACAAGCACAGAGTTATGATGACACAATTCCCACTTATGCAGATCCCAGACAAGGTCCTGTCTCCTGGGTGCCCAGTGCAGAGTTATGCTGTCACAATGCACCCTCAGGCAGATCAGAGACAAGGGCCGGTCACCTGTGTGACCAGTGCATTGTTATGATGTCACAATGCCCACTCAGGCAGATCACACACAAGGGCCTGTCACCCGTCTGACCAGTACAGGGTTATGATGTCACTATGCACCATCAGGTAGATCACAGACACAGGCCTCTCACCAGGGTGACCATTGCAGAGTTATGATGTCACAATGCCCTCCTAGACAGATCACAGACAGTGGCCTGTCACCTGGGTGACCAGTGCAGAATTATGACGTCACAATACCCCCTTAGGCAGATCACAGAAAAGGGCCTCTCACCTGGGTGACCAGTGCATAGTAATGATGTCAAAATACCCCCTTAGGCAGATCACAGACAGAGGCCACTCACTTCGGTGCCCAGTGCAGAGTTATGATGTCACAATGCCATTTAGGCAGATCACAGACAAGGGCTTGTCACCTGGGTGACTAGTGCAGACTGATGATGTCACAATGCCACTTAGGCAGATCACAGACAAGGGCTTGTCACCTGGGTGACTAGTGCTGACTTATGGTGTCACAATGCCCCCTTAGGCAGGTCACAGACAAGGGCCTGTCACCTGGTTGACCAGTGCAAAATTATGATGTCTCAATGCCCCCTTAGGCAGATTAAAGACAAGGGCCTGTAGCCTGGGTTTCCAGTGCAGATTTATGATGACACAATGCCCACCTAGGAAGACCATAGACAAGGGCCTGTCACCTGGGTGACCATTGCAGAATTATGATGGCTCAATGCCCCCTGAGGCAGATCACAGACAAGGGCCTGTCACCTGGGTGACCAGTGCAGTTATGATACCACAATGCACCCTTAGGCAGATCACAGAAAAGGGCCTGTCACCTGGGTGTCCAGTGCAGAGTTTTGATGTCACAATGACCCTTACGCACATCACAGACAAGGGCCTGTCACCTGGGTGATTAGTGCAGACTTATGATGTCACAATGCCCCCTTAGGCAGATCGCAGACACGGGCCTGTCACGAGTGTGACCAGTGAAGAATTATGATGTCACAATGCACACTCAGGCAGATCACAGACAAGGGCCTGTCACCTGGGTGACCAGTGCAGACTTATGATGTCACAATGCCCCTTTTGCAGATCACAAACAAGGTCCAGTCACCTGGGTAACCAGTGCAGAGTTATGATGTCCCAATGCCCTTTAGGCAGATCACAGACAAGGGCCTGTCACCTGGGTGACTAGTGCAGACTTAATATGTCACAATGCCCCCTTAGGCAGATCACAGACAAGAGCCTGTCACCTGGGGGACCAGTGCAGAGTAATGATGTCAAAATATCCCCTTAGGCAGATCACAGACAGAGGCCTCTCACTTGGGTGGCCAGTGCAGAGTTATGATGTCACAATGCCATTTAGGCAGATCACAGACAAGGGTCTGTCACCTGTGTGACCAGTGCAGAATTATGATGTCACAATACACCCTCTGCTGATCACAGACAAGGGCCTGTCACCTGGGTGACCAGTGCAGAGTTATGATGTCCCAATGCCCCCTCAGGGAGATCACACACAAGGGTCTGTCACCTGTTTGACCAGTGCGGGGTTATGATGTCACAATGCCCCCTTAGGCAGATCACAGACAGTGGCCTGTCACCTCTGTGACCATTGCAGAATTGTGATGTAACAATACCCCCTTAGACAGATCACATTCAAGGCCCTGTCACCTGGGACCATTGCAGAATTATGATGTCACAATGCCCCCTTAGGGAGATCACAGGCAAGGGTCTGTCACCTGGGTGAGCAGTGCAGAATTATGATGTCACAATGCACCGTTAGGCAGATCAAAGGCAAGGGCCGGTCAACTGGCTGTCCACTGCAGAGTTATGATGTCACAATGCCCCCTTAGGCAGATCACAGACAAGGTCCTGTCACCTGGGTGCCCAGTACAGAGTTTTGATGTCACAATACCTCTTTAGGCCGTCCACAGACATGGGATTGTCACCTGGGTGCCCACTGCAGAGTTATGATGTCACAATGCCCCTTTAGGCATGTCACAGATAAGGGCCTGTCACCTGGGTGAGCAGTACGGAGTAATGATGTCACAACACCCCCTGAGGCAGATCTCAAACAAGGGCCTGTCACCGGGGCGAACAGTGCAGAGTTATGATGTCACAATGCACACTCAAGCAGATTACACAAAAGGGCACAATGCTCCCTTCGGCAGATAACACACAGTGGCCTGCCACCTGGGTGACCAGGGCAAAATTATGATGTCACCATACACCCGTAGGCAGATCACAGACAAGGGCCACTCACCTGGGTGCCCAGTACAGAGTTATGATGTCACAATGACCCCTTAGGCAGATCACAGACAAGGGCCTGTCACCTGGCTGCCCGATGCATAATTATAATGTCACAAAGCCCCCTTAGGGAGATCAGAGACATAGTAGTATCACCTGGGTAACCAGTGCAGAGTTATGATGTCACAATGCCCCTTAGTCAGATCACAGTCAAGGGCCTGTCACCTGGGTGACTAGTGCAGACTTATGTTGTCACAATGCCCCCTTAGGCAGATCACAGACAAGGGACTGTCACCTGGGTGACTAGTGCAGACTTATGGTGTCACAATGCCCCCATAGGGAGATCACAGACAAGGGCCTGTCACCTGGGTGACCAGTGCAGAATTATGATGTCTCAATGCCCCCATAGGCAGATTAAAGACAAGGGCCTGTCGCCTAGGTTTCCAGTGCAGATTTATGATGACACAATGCCCACCTAGGAAGATCACAGACAAGGGCCTGTCACCTTGGTGACCATTGCAGAATTATGATGGCTCAATGCCCCCTGAGGCAGATCACAGACAAGGGCCTGTCACCTGGGTGACCAGTGCAGTTATGATATCACAATGCACCCTTACGCAGATCACAGAAAATGGCCTGTCACCTGGGTGTCCAGTGCAGAGTTTTGATGTCCCAATGACCCTTACGCAGATCACAGACAAGGGCCTGTCACCTGGGTTATTAGTGCAGACTTATGATGTCACAATGCCCCCTTAGGCAGATCGCAGACACGGGCCTGACACCAGTGTGACCAGTGCAGAATTATGAGGTCACAAGGCACACTGAGGCAGATCACAGACAAGGGCCTGTCACCTGGGTGACCAGTGCAGAGTTATGATGTCACAATGCCCCATCAGGCACATCACACAGAAGGGCCTGTCACCTGTGTGACCAGTGCACGGTTATGATGTCACAATGCCCCCTTAGGTAGATCACAGACAAAGGCGTGTCAGCAGGTGACCAGTGCAGAGTTATGATGTCACAATTCCCCCTTAGGCAGATCACAGACAGTGGCCTGTCACCTGGGTGACCAGTGCAGAATTATGATGTCACAATACCCCCTTAGGCAGATCACAGACAAGGGCCTGTCACCTGCGTGCCAAGTGCAGAGTTGTGATGTCACAATGCCCGCTTAGGCTGATCACAGACAAGGGCCTGTCACCTGGGTGCCTAATGCACAGTTATGATGTCAAAATGCCCCCTTAGGCACATCACAGACAAGGTCCTGTCACCTGGGTAACCATTGCAGTGTTACGTTGTCACAATACCCCTTAGGCAGATCACAGACAAGGGCCCGTCAGCTGGTTGACTAGTGCAGATTTATGATGTCACAATGCCCCCTTAGGCAGATTACAGACAACGGCCTGTCGCCTGAGTGACCAGTGCAGAATTATGATGTCACAATACCCCCTCAGGCAGATCACGGACAAAGGCCTCTCACCTGGGTGCCCAGTGCACATTTACGATGTCACAATACCCCTTAGGCAGATCACAGATAGGGGCCTGTCTCCTGCGTGACCAATGCAGAGTTATGATGTCAAAATGCACCCTTAGGCAGATCACAGACAAGGTCCTGTCATCTAGGAAACCAGTGCAGAGTTATGATGACACAATGCCCACCTAGGAAGATCACAGTCAAGGGTTTGTCACCTGGGTGACCATTGCAGAATTATGATGTCACAATGTCCCCTTAGGCAGATCACAGACAAGGGCCTGTCACCTGTGTGACCAGTGCAGAATTATGATGTCACAATACACCCTCTGCAGATCACAGACAAGGGCCTGTCACCTGGGTGACCAGTGCAGAGTTATGATGTCCCAATGCCCCCTCAGGGAGATCACACACAAGGGCCTGTCACCTGTGTGACCAGTGCGGGGTTATGATGTCACAATGCCCCCTTAGGCAGATCACAGACAGTGGCCTGTCACCTTTGTGACCATTGCAGAATTGTGATGTCACAATTCCCCCTTAGACAGATCACATTCAAGGCCCCGTCACCTGGGACCATTGCAGAATTATGATGTCACAATGCCCCCTTAGGCAGATCACAGGCAAGGGTCTGTCACCTGGGTTAGCAGTGCAGAGTTATGATGTCACAATGCACCGTTAGGCAGATCAAAGGCAAGGGCCGGTCAACTGGCTGTCCACTGCAGAGTTATGATGTCACAATGCCCCCTTAGGCAGATCACAGACAAGGTCCTGTCACCTGGGTGCCCAGTACAGAGTTTTGATGTCACAATACCTCTTTAGGCCTTCCACAGACATGGGATTGTCACCTGGGTGCCCAGTGCAGAGTTATGATGTCACTGTGCCCCTTTAGGCATATCACAGATAAGGGCCTGTCACCTGGGTGAGCAATACAGAGTAATGATGTCACAACACCCCCTGAGGAAGATCTCAAACAAGGGCCTGTCACCGGGGCGACCAGTTCAGAGTTACAATGTCACAATGCACACCCAAGCAGATTACACAAAAGGCCCTGTCACCTGTGTGAGCAGTGCAGGGTTATGATGTCACAATGCTCCCTTCGGCAGATAACACACAGTGGCCTGCCACCTGGGTGACCAGGGCAAAATTATGATGTCACCATACACCCGTAGGCAGATCACAGACAAGGGCCACTCACCTGGGTGCCCAGTACAGAGTTGTGATGTCCCAATGACCCCTTAGGCAGATCACAGACAAGGGCCTGTCACCTGGCTACCCAATGCATAATTATACTGTCACAAAGCCCCCTTAGGGAGATCAGAGACATAGTAGTGTCACCTGGGTAACCAGTGCAGAGTTATGATGTCACAATGCCCCTTAGTCAGATCACAGTCAAGGGCCTGTCACCTGGGTGACTAGTGCAGACTTATGTTGTCACAATGCCCCCTTAGGCAGATCACAGACAAGGGACTGTCACCTGGATGACCAGTGCAGAGTTATGATGTCACAATACCTCCTTAGGCAGATCACAGACAAAGGCCACTCACCTGGGTGCGCAGTGCAGAGTTATGATGTCACAATGCCCCTTACCCAAATCACAGACAAGGGCCTGTCACCTGGATGACTACTGCAGACTTATGATGTCACAATGACCCTTTAGGCAGATAACAGAAAAGGCCCTGTCACCTGGGTGTCCAGTGGAGAGTTACGATGTCACAATGCTCCCTTAGGCAGATCACAGACAAGGACCTGTCACCTGGGTGTCCAGTGCAGAGTTATGATATCGCAATGCCCCTTACACAGATCACAGACTAGGGCCTCTCACCTGGGTGATTAGTGCAGAGTTATGATGTCACAATGCCCCCTTAGGCAATACACAGACACGGGCCAGACACCTGGGTGACCACTGTAGAATTATGATGTCACAATACCCCCTTAGGCAGATCACAGACAAGGGCCTGTCACCTGCGTGCCAAGTGCAGAGTTATGATGTCACAATGCCCGCTTAGGCTGATCACAGACAAGGGCCTGTCACCTGGGTGCCTAATGCACAGTTATGATGTCAAAATGCCCCCTTAGGCACATCACAGACAAGGTCCTGTCACCTGGGTAACCATTGCAGTGTTACGTTGTCACAATACCCCTTAGGCAGATCACAGACAAGGGCCCGTCAGCTGGTTGACTAGTGCAGATTTATGATGTCACAATGCCCCCTTAGGCAGATTACAGACAACGGCCTGTCGCCTGAGTGACCAGTGCAGAATTATGATGTCACAATACCCCCTCAGGCAGATTACGGACAAAGGCCTCTCACCTGGGTGCCCAGTGCACAGTTACGATGTCACAATACCCCTTAGGCAGATCACAGATAGGGGCCTGTCTCCTGCGTGACCAATGCAGAGTTATGATGTCAAAATGCACCCTTAGGCAGATCACAGACAAGGTCCTGTCATCTAGGAAACCAATGCAGAGTTATGATGACACAATGCCCACCTAGGAAGATCACAGTCAAGGGTTTGTCACCTGGGTGACCATTGCAGAATTATGATGTCACAATGTCCCCTTAGGCAGATCACAGACAAGGGCCTGTCACCTGTGTGACCAGTGCAGAATTATGATGTCACAATACACCCTCTGCAGATCACAGACAAGGGCCTGTCACCTGGGTGACCAGTGCAGAGTTATGATGTCCCAATGCCCCCTCAGGGAGATCACACACAAGGGCCTGTCACCTGTGTGACCAGTGCGGGGTTATGATGTCACAATGCCCCCTTAGGCAGATCACAGACAGTGGCCTGTCACCTCTGTGACCATTGCAGAATTGTGATGTCACAATTCCCCCTTAGACAGATCACATTCAAGGCCCTGTCACCTGGCACCATTGCAGAATTATGATGTCACAATGCCCCCTTAGGCAGATCACAGGCAAGGGTCTGTCACCTGGGTGAGCAGTGCAGAGTTATGATGTCACAATGCACCGTTAGGCAGATCAAAGGCAAGGGCCGGTCAACTGGCTGTCCACTGTAGAGTTATGATGTCACAATGCCCCCTTAGGCAGATCACAGACAAGGTCCTGTCATCTGGGTGCCCAGTACAGAGTTTTGATGTCACAATACCTCTTTAGGCCGTCCACAGACATGGGATTGTCACCTGGGTGCCCAGTGCAGAGTTATGATGTCACAATGCCCCTTTAGGCATATCACAGATAAGGTCCTGTCACCTGGGTGAGCAATACAGAGTAATGATGTCACAACACCCCCTGAGGCAGATCTCAAACAAGGGCCTGTCACTGGGGCGACCAGTGCAGAGTTACGATGTCACAATGCACACTCAAGCAGATTACACAAAAGGCCCTGTCACCTGTGTGAGCAGTGCAGGGTTATGATGTCACAATGCTCCCTTCGGCAGATAACACACAGTGGCCTGCCACCTGGGTGACCAGGGCAAAATTATGATGTCACCATACACCGGTAGGCAGATCACAGACAAGGACCTGTCACCTGGGTGTCCAGTGCAGAGTTATGATGTCGCAATGCCCCTTACACAGATCACAGACAAGGGCCTCTCACCTGGGTGATTAGTGCAGACTTATGATGTCACAATGCCCCCTTAGGCAATACACAGACACGGGCCAGACACCTGGGTGACCACTGCAGAATTATGATGTCACAATGCCCCTCAGGCAGATGACACACAAGGGCCTGTCACCTGTGTGACCAGTGCAGGGGTATGATGTCACAATGCACCCTTAGGCAGATCACAGACAAAGGCCTGCCAGCAGGTGACCAGTGCAGTGTTATGATGTCACAATGCCCCCATAGGCAGATCACATACAGTGGCCTTTCACCTGGGTGACAGGGGCAGATTTATGATGTCACAATACTCCCTTAGGCAGATCACACACAAGGGCCTCTCACCTGGGTGCCCAGTACAGAGATATGATATCACAATGCCCCCTTAGGCAGATCACAGACAAGGGACTGTCACCTGGGTGCACAATGCAGAGTTATGATGTCACAATACCCCTTTGGCAGATCACAGACAAGGTCCTGTCACCTGGGTAACCAGTGCAGAGTTATGATGTCCCAATGCCCCTTAGGCAGATCACAGACAAGGGCCTGTCACCTGGGTGACTAGTGCAGACTTAAGATGTCACAATGCCCCCTTAGGCAGATCACAGACAAGGGCCTGTCACCTGGGGGACCAGTGCAGTGTTATGATGTCACAATACCCCTTTGGCAGATCACAGACAGAGGCCTCTCACTTGGGTGCCCAGTGAAGAGTTATGATGTCACAATGCCACATAGGCAGATCACAGACAAGGGCTTGTCACCTGGGTGACTAGTGCAGACTTGTGATGTCACAATGCCACTTAGGCAGATCACAGAAAAGGTCTTGTCACCTGGGTGACTAGTGCAGACTTATGGTGTCTCAGCGCCCCCTTAGGCAGATCACAGACAAGGGCCTGTCACCTGGGTGACCAGTGCGGAATTATGATGTCTCAATGCCCCCTTAGGCAGATTAAAGACAAGGGCCTGCCACCTGGGTGTCCAGTGCAGACTTATGATGACACAATGCCCACCTAGGAAGACGACAGACAAGGGCCTGTCACCTGGATGACCATTGCAGAATTATGATGTCTCAATGCCCCCTTAGGCAGATCACAGACAAGGGCCTGTCACGTGGGTGACCAGTGCGGAGTTATGATGTCACAATGCCCCCTCAGGCAGATCACACACAAGGGCCTGTCATCTGTGTGACCAGTGCAGCGTTATGATGTCACAATGCCCCCTTAGGCAGATCACAGACAAAGGCATGTCACCAGGGTGACCAGTACAGATTTATGATGTCACAATGCCCCTAAGGCAGATCACAGACAAGGCTCTGTCACCTGGGTGACCAGTGCAGAGTTTTGATGTCACAATGCCCCCTTAGACAGATAACAGGCAAGGGCCTGTCAGCTGGGTGACAAGTGCAGAGTTATGATGTCACAATGCCCTCTCAGGCAGATCACACGCAAGGGCCTGTCACCTGGGTGACCATTGCAAAATTATGATATCACAATGCCCTCTTAGGCAGATCACAGGCAAGGGTCTGTCACCTGGGTGTCCAGTGAATACCTGTGATGTCACAATACTTCCATAGGCAGATCACAGACAAGGTACTGTCACATGGTGCCCATTGCAGACTTATGATGTCACAATGACCCCCTTGGCAGATGACACATAGGGGCCTGTCACCTGGGTGACCAGTACAGATTTATGATGTCACAATGCACCCTTATGCAGATCACAGACAAGGGCCTGTCAACTGTGTGACCAGTGCAGAGTTATGATGTTACAATGCCCCCTCAGGCAGATAACTCACAAGGGCCTGTCACCTGTGTGGCCAGTGCAAGGTTATTATGTCACAATGCCCCCTTAGGCAGATCACAGACAAGGGCCTGTTACCAGTGTAACCAGTACAGGGTTATGATGTCACAATTCCCCTTAGGCAGATCACAGACAAGGGCCCGTCAGCTTGTTGACTAGTGCAGATTTGTGATGTCACAATGCCTCCTTAGGCAGATCACAGACAAGGGCCTGTCACCTGAGTGACCAGTGCAGAGATATGATGACACAATACCCCCTTACGCAGATCACAGAAAAAGGCCTCTCACCTGGGTGCCCAGTGCAGGGTTATGATATCACAATGACCCCTTAGGCTGATCTCAGATAAGGGCTTGTCACCTGGGTGACCAGCAAAGAATTATGATGACACAATGCCCACTTAGGCAGATCCCAGACAAGGGCCTGTAACCTGGGTGACCAGTGCAGGGTTATGATGTCACTATGCACACTCAGGCAGATCACAGACAAAGGCTTCTCACCAGGGTGACCATTGCAGAGTCATAATGTCACAGTGCCCCCTTCGGCAGATCACAGACAGTGGCCTGTCACCTGGGTGACCAGTGCTGAATTATGACGTCACAATACCCCCTTAGGCAGATCACAGAAAACGGCCTCTCACCTGGGTGACCAGTGCAGAGTTATGATGTCACAATGCCCCTTAGGCAGATCACAGACAAGAGCCTGTCACCCGGGTGACTAATGCAGAGTTAGGATGTCACAATATCCCTTAGGCAGATAACAGTAAGGAGCCTGTCACCTGGCTGACCAGTGCAGAGTTACGATGTCACAATGCCCCCTTAGGCAGATTACAGACACGGGCCTGTCACCAGTGTGACCAGTGCAGAATTATGATGTCACAATGCCCACTCAGGCAGATCACAGACAAGCGCCTGTCACCTGTGTGACCAGTGCAGGGTTATGATGTCACAGTGCCCCCTTAGGCAGATCACAGAAAAAGGCCTGTCAGCTGGTGACCAGTGCAGAGTTATGATGTCACAATACCACCCTAGGGAGATCACAGACAGTGGCCTGTCACCTTGGTGACCAGTGCAGAATTATGATGTCACAATACCTCCTTAGGTAGATCACAGACAGGGGCCTGTCACCTACGTGCCCAATGCAGAGTTATGATGTCACAAAGCCCCCTTAGGCTGATCACAGACAAGGGCCTGTCACCTGGGTGCTTAATGCAGAGTTATGATGTCGAAATGCCCTCTTAGGCAGATCACACACAAGGGCTTGTCACCTGTGTGACTAGTGCAGGGTTTTGATGTCACAATGCCCCCTCAGGCAGATTACAGGCAAGGGTCTGTCACCTGGGTGCTTAATGCAGAGTTATGATGTCGAAATGCCCTCTTAGGCAGATCACACACAAGGGCTTGTCACCTGTGTGACTAGTGCAGGGTTTTGATGTCACAATGCCCCCTCAGGCAGATTACAGGCAAGGGTCTGTCACCTGGGTGACCAGTGCAGAGTTACGATGTCACAATGGCCCCTTAGGCAGATCAAATACGTGGGTATTTCTCCCGGGTGACCAGTGCAGGGTTATGATGTCACAATGCCCCCTTAGGCAGATCACAGACAAGGTTCTGTAACCTGGGTGACAAGTGCAGGGTTATGATGTCACAATGCCCCCTTAGGCAGATCACAGACAAGGGACTCTCACCTGGAAGACCAGTGCAGAGTTATGATGTCACAATGACCCCTTAGCACATCACAGAGAAGGCCCTGTCACCTGGGTGTCCAGTGCAGGATTATGATGTTCCAGTGCCCCCTTAGGGAGATCACAAAAAAGGGCATGTCACCTGCGTGACCAGTGCAGTGTTATGATGTCACAATGTCCCCTCAGGCAGATCACTGACAAGGGCCTGTCACCTGGGTGACCAGTACAGAGTTATGATGTCACAATGCCCCCTTAGGCAGATCACAGACAAGGGCAAGTCACCTGGGTGACCAGTACAGAGTTATTACGACACAATGCCCCCTTAGGCAGATCACAGAGAAAGACCTGTAGCATGGGTGACCGGTGCAGAATTATGTTGTCACAATAAGCCCTTAGGCAGATCACAGACAAGGGACTGTCACCTGGGTGCCCAATGCAGATTTATGATGTCACGGTGCTCCCTTAGGCAGATCACAGACAAGGCCCTGTCACCAGGGTGCCCAGTGCAGAGTAATGATGTCACAGTACCCCTTTAGGCAGTTCATAGAAATGGGATTGTCACCTGGGTGCCCAGTGCAGATTAATGTTGTAAAAATGCCCCATTAGGCAGATAACAAGTAAGAGCCTGTCACCTGGGTGACCAGTACAGAGTTATGATGTCACAATGCCCCCTGAGGGAGATCACAGACAATGGCCACTCACCTGGGTGACCAGTGCAGAGTTATGATATCACAATTCCTCCTCAGGCAGAACCCTTTCAAGGGCCTGTCACCTGTGTGACCAGTGCTGGGTTATGATGCCCCAATGCCCCCTTAGGCAGATCACAGACAGTGTCCTGTCTCCTGGGTAACCAGGGCAGAATTATGATGTCACAATACCCACTTAGGCAGATCACAGACAAGGGCCTATCAACTGGGTTCCCAGTACAGAGCTATGATGTCACAATGCCAACTTAGGCGGATCACAGACAAGGTCACATCATCTGGGTTACCAGTGCAGAGTTATGATGTCACAATGCCGCTTACACAGATCACAGACAAGGGCCTGTCACCTGTGTGACTTGTGCAGACTTATGATGTCAAAATGCCCCCTTAGGAAGATCACAGATATCTGCCTGTCACCTGGGTGACCAGTGCAGAGTTATGATGTGACAATGCCCCCTTAGGCAGATAACCGACAAGGGCCTGTCACCTGGAAGACCACTGCAGAATTATGATGTCACAATGCCCCCATAGGCAGATCACAGACAAGGGTGTGTCACCTGGGTGACCAGTGCAGAGTTATGATGTCAGAACACACCCTTAGGCAGATCACAGACAAGGGACTGTCAACTGGGTGCCCAGTGCAAGTTATGATGTCAAAATGACCACTTAGGCAGATCACAGAGAAGGGCCTGTCTCCTCGGTGACCAGTACAGAGTTATGATGTCACAATACCCCCTTACGCAGATCACAGACAAGGTCCTGTCACATGGGTGAAAAGTGCAGAGTTATGATATCACAATGCACCCTTCAGGCAGATCACAGACAAGGGACTGTCACCTGGGTGACCAGTGCAGAGTTATGATGTCACAATGACCCCTTAGGCCAATCACAGATAAGGGCCTGTCACCCGGGTGACAAGTACAGAGTTATGATTTCACAATGCCTCCTTTTGCAGATCACTGACAAGGGCCTGTCACCTCGGTGACCAGTACAGAGTTATGATGTCACAATGCCCCCTTATGCAGAACACCGACAAGGGCCTTTCACCTGGGTGCCCAGTGCAGAGTTATGACGTCCCAATGCCCCCTTAGGCACATCACAGAAAAGGGCCAGTCACCTGGGTGCCCAGTGCAGAGCTACGATATCACAATGCCCCCTTTGGCAGATCAGAGACAGGGACCTGTCACCTGGGTGCCCAGGGCAGAGTTATTACGTCACAATGCCCCCTTAGGCAGATCACAGACAAAGACCTGTAACATGGGTGACCAGTGCAGAGTTATGTTGTCACAATACGCCCTTAGGAAGATCATAGACAAGGGACTGTCACCTGGGTGCACAATGGAGATTTATGATGTCACGATGCCCCCTTAGGCAGATCACAGACAAGGTCCAGTCACCTGGGTGACCAGTGCAGAGTTATGATTTCACAACGCCCCTTTAGGCAGATCATAGACAGGAGATTGTTACCTGGGTGCCCAGTGCAGAGTAAAGATGAAACAGTGCCCCCTTAGGCAGATCACAGATAAGGGCCTGTCACCTGGGTGACCAGTACAGAGTTACAATGTCAGAATGCCCCTTAGGCAGATCACAGAAAAGGGCCTGTCACCTAGGTGATTAGTGCAGACTTATGATGTCACAATGCCCCCTTAAGGAGATCACAGACAAGGGCCTGTAACCTGGGGGACCAGTACAGAGTTATGATGTCACAATGCCCCTTACGCATATCACAGACAGTGGCCTGTCAGCTGGGTGCCCAATGCAGATTTATGATGTCACAATGCCCTCTTAGGGAGATCACAGGCAGGGTCCTGTCACCTGGGTGCGCAGTGCAGAGTTATGATGTCACAATGCCCCCTTAGGCAGATTACAGACAAGGGCCTGTCATCTGGGTGCCCAGTGTAGAGTTATTATGTCACAATGCCCCCTTAGGCAGATCACAGACAAAGAGATGCAAAATGGTTGACCAGTGCTGAGTTATGTTGTCACAATAAACCCTTACGCAGTTCACAGACAAGGGCCTGCCTCCTGGGTGACCAGTGCAGGGTTATGATGTCACAATACTTCCGTAGGCAAATCACAAAGAAGGGCCTGTAACTTGGGTGCTCTGTGCAGGGTTATGATGTCACAATGCCCACTTCTGCAGATCACAGACAAGGGCCTGTCACCTGTGTGCCCAGTGCAGAGTTACGATGTTACAAGGACCCCTTAGGCAGGTCACAGACAAGGTCCTGTCACCTGTATGCCCAGTGCAGTGTTACGATGTCACAATACCCCTTTAGGCAAACCACAGTCATGGGATTCTCACCTGGGTGACCAGTGCAGAGTTATGATGTCACAATGCACCGTTAGGCAGATCAAAGACAAGGGCCGGTCACCTGGCTGTCCAGTGTAGAGTTATGATGTCACAATACCTCCTTAGGCAGATCACAGACAAGGGCCTGTCACCTGGGTGACGAGTGCAGAGTTATGATGTCACAATACGCCCTTAGGCAGAAAACAGACAAGGGCCTGTCACCTGGGTGACCATTGGAGAATTATGATGTCACAATGCCCCCTTAGGCAGATCACAGACAAGGGTCTGTCACCTGGGTGACCAGTGCAGAGTTATGATGTCAGAATACTTCCTTAGGCAGATCACAGACAAGGGCCTGTAACCTGGGTGCCCAGTGCAGTGTTATGATGTCACAATGCACACTCAGGAAGATCACAGACAAGGGCCTGTCACCTGTGTGACCAGTGCAGGGTTATGATGTCAAAATGCGCCCTTATGCAGATCACAGAGAAAGGCCTGTCGCCAGGGTGACAGTGCAAAGCTGTGATGTCACAATGCCCCCTAACGCAGATCACAGATAGTGGCCTGTCACCTGGGTGACCAGTGCAGAATTATGATGTCACAATATCCCCGTAGGCAGATCACAGACAAGGCCCTGTCACCTGGGTGACCACTGGAAAATTATGATGTCACAATTCCCCCTTAGGCAGATCACAGGCAAGGGTCTGACACCCGGGTGACCAGTGCAGAGTTTTGATGTCACAATGCACCGTTAGGCAGATCGAAGACAAGCGCCGGTCACGTGGCTGTCCAGTGCAGAGTTATGATGTCACAATACCCCCTGAGGCAGCTCACAGACAAGGGACTGTCACCTGGGTGCCCAGTGTAGAGTTATGATGTCACAATTCCACTTACGCAGTTCACGGACAAGGGCCTGTCACCTGGGTGACTAGTGCAGACTTATGATGTCAAAATTCCCCCTTAGGCAGATCACAGACAAGAGACTGTCACCTGGGTGACCAGTGCAGAGTTACGATATCACACTGACCCCTTAGACAGGAAACAGACAAAGGCCTGTCACCTGGGTGCCCAGTGCAGAGTTATGATGTCACAATAACCCCCTAAGCAGATCACAGTCAAGGGACTGTGACCTGGGTGCCCAATGCAGAATTATGATGTTACAATGCCCCCTTAGACAGATCACAGACAGGGTCCTGTCACCTGGGTGCCCAGTGCAGAGTTATGATGTCACAATATCCCCTTAGGCACATCACCGATAAGGGCCAGTCACCTGGGTGACCAGTGCAGGGTTATGATGTCACAATGCCCCTTACGCAGATCACAGACAAGGGCCTGTCACATGGGTGACTAGTGCAGACTTATGATGTCAAAATGCCCCCTTAGGCAGATCACAGTCAAGGGCCTGTCAACTGGGTTACCAGTGCAGAGTTATGATGTCACAATGCCCCCTGAGTCAGAAAACAGAAAAGTGCCTGTCACCTGGGTGACCACTGGAGAATTATGATGTCACAATGCCCCCTTAGGCAGATCATATACAAGGGCCTGTAACCTGGGAGACCAGTGCAGAGTTATGATGTCACAATGCCCCTTCAGGCAGATCACACACAAGGGCCTGTCAGCTGTGTGACCAGTGCAGGGTTTTGATGTCACAATGCCCCCTTAGGCAGATCACAGACAAAGGCCTGTCAACAAGGTGACCAGTGCAGAGTTATGATGTCACAATGCCCCCTTAGGCAGATAACAGAAAAGGGCCTCTCACCTGGTGGACGAATGCAGAGTTATGATGTCACAATGGCCCCTTAGGCAGATCACAGAAAAAGGCCTGTCACCTGGGTGTCCAGTGTAGAGTTATGATGACAAAATGCCCGCCTAGGTAGATCACAGACAGGGGCCTCTCACCTCGGTGACCACTGCAGAATTATGATGTCACAATGCCCCCTTAGGCAGATCACAGACAAGGGTCTGTCACCTGGGTGACCACTGCAGAGTTATGATGTCTCAATGCACCCTCAGGCAGATCACAGACAAGGGCCTGTCAACTGTGTGACCAGTGCAGAGTTATGATGTCACAATGCCCCCTCAGGCAGATCACACACAAGGCCCTGTCACCTGTGTGAGCAGTGCATGGTTATGATGTCACAGTTCACCTTAGGCAGATCACAGTCATAGGCCTGTCACCAGGGTGACCAGTGCAGAGTTATGATGTCACAGTGCCCCCTGAGGTAGATCACAGAGTTTGGCCAGTCACCTGGGTGACCAGTGCATAATTATGATGTCACAATACACCTTTAGGAAGATCACACACAAGGGCCTCTCACCTGGGTGCCTATTGCAGAGTTATGATGTCACAATGCAGCCTTAGGCAGATCACAGACAAGGGCCTGTCACCTAGGTGCCCAATGCAGAGTTATGATGTCACAATGCCCCATTAGGCAGATCACAGACAAGGGTCGGTCACCTGGGAGCCCAGTGCAGAGTTATGATGTCACAATGCCCCTTACACAGATCACAGACAAGGGCCTGTCACCTGGGTGACCATTGCAGAATTATGATGTCACAACGCCCTCTTGGGCAGATCACAGACAAGGGCCTCTAACCCAGGGAACCCAGTGCAGAGTTATGATGTCACAATGCCACCTTAGGCAGATCACAGACAAGGGCCTGTCACCTGGGTGCCTAATGCAGAGTTATGATGTCAAAATGAACCCTTAGGCAGATCACAGACATGGTCCTGTCACCAGAGTAACCAGTACAGAGTTATGATGTCACAATGCCCCTTAGGCAGATCACAGACAAGAGCCCGTCACCTGGGTGCCCAGTGCAGAGTTATGGTGTCACAATACACACTTAGGCAGATCACAGACAAAGGCTTCACACCTGGATGCCCAGTGCAGAGTTATGATGTCACAATGCCCGTTAGGCAGATCACAGACAAGGGCCTGTCTCCTGGGTGACTAGTGAAGACTTATGATGTCACAATGCCCCCTTAGGCAGATCACAGACAAGGGCCTGTCACTTGGGTGACCAGTGCAGAGTTATGATGTCAAAATGCCCCCTCAGGCAGATAACAGAAAAGGGCCTGTCACCTGGGTGACCAGTGCAGGGTTATGATGTCACAATGCCCCCTTAGGGAGATCATAGACAAGGGCCTGTCACCTGGGTGTCCAGTGCAGAGTTACGATGATAAAATGCCCACTTAAGAAGATCACAGACAAAGGCCTGTCACCTGGGTGACCACTGCAGTATTATGATGTCACAATACCCCCTTAGGCAGATCGCAGACAAGGGTCTGTCATCGGGGTGACCATTTCAGAATTATGATGTCACAATTCCCCCTGAGGCAGATCACAGACAAGGATCTGTCACCTGGGTGACCAGTGCAGAGTAATGATGTCACAATGGCCCTTTAGGCAGATCAAAGACAAGGGTCTTTCACCTGGGTGACCAGTGCAGGGTTATGATGTCACAATGCCCCCTTACGCAGATCACAGAAAAGGGTCTGTCACCTGGTTGATCAGTGCAGAGTTATCATGTCACAATGCCCCTTTATGCAGATCACAGACAAGGTCCTGTCACCTGGGTGACCAGTGCAGAGTTACGATGTCACAATGCCCCTTAGGGAGATCACAGACAAGGGCCTGTAACCTCGGTGACTAGTGCAGACTTATGATGTCACAAAGCCCCCTTAGGCAGATCACAGACAAGGGCCTGTCACCTGGGTGACCAGTACAGAGTTATGGTGTCACAATGCCCCCTTAGGCAGATCACAGTCAAAGGCCTGTCACCAGGGTTACTAGTGCTGAATTATGATGTCACAATGCCCCCTTACGCAGATCACAGACAGTGGCCTGTCACCGGGGTGACCACTGCAGAATTATGATATCACAATACCCACTTAGACAGATCACAGACAAGGGCCTCTCACCTGGGTGCCCAATGCAGAGTTATGATGTCACAATGAGCCCTTAGGCAGATCACAGACAAGGTTCTGTCACCTGGGATACCAGTGCAGAGTTATGATGTCACAATTCCCCTTACGCAGTTCACAGACAAGCACCTGTCACCTGGGTGACTAGTGCAGACTTATGATGTCACAATGCCCCCTTAGGGAGATCACAGACAAGGGCCTGTCACCTGGGTGACCAGTGCAGGGTTATGATGTCAAAATGCCCCCTCAGGCAGATAACAGAAAAGGGCCTGTCACCTGGGTGACCAGTGCAGGGTTATGATGTCACAATGCCCCCTTAGGGAGATCATAGACAAGGGCCTGTCACCTGGGTGACCAGTGCAGAGTTATGATGTCAGAATGAACACTCAGGCAGATCACAGACAAGGGCCTGTCACCTGGGTGACCAGTTCAGAGTTATAATGTCACAATACCCCCTCAGGCAGAGCACACACAGGGGCCTGTCACCTGTGTGACCAGAGCAGGTTTATGATGTCACAAAGCCCCCTAGGCAGATCACAGACAAAGGCCTGTCAGCAGGGTGACCAGTAGAAAATTATGATGTCACAATGCCACCTTAGGCAGATCACAGACAAGTTCCTGGGACCAGGGTGACCAGTGCACAGTTACGATGTCACAGTGCCCCTTAGGCAGATGACAGACAAGGGCCTGTCACCTGGGTGACTAGTGCAGACTTATGATGTCACATTTCCCCTTTAGGCAGATCACAGAGAAGGGCATGTCGCCTGGGTGACCAGTATAGGTTTATGATGTCACAATACTTCCTTAGGCGGGTCACAGACAAGGGACTGTCACCTGTATACCCAGTGCAGGGTTATGATGTCACAATGACCCCCTAGGCTGATAACAGTTAACGGCCTGTCACCTGGGTGACCAGTACAGAGTTATGATGTCACAATTCCCCCTTATGCAGATCACAGACATGGTCCTGTCACCTGGGTGACCTGTGCAAAGTTACGATGTCACAATGCCCCTTAGGCAGATCACAGACAGGGGCCTGTCACTTGGGTGACCAGTTCAGACTTATGATGTCACAATGTCCCCTTAGGCAGATCACAGACAAGGGCTTGTCACCTGTATACCCAGTGCAGGGTTATGATGTCACAATGACCCCCTAGGCTGATAACAGTTAACGGCCTGTCACCTGGGTGACCAGTACAGAGTTATGATGTCACAATTCCCCCTTATGCAGATCACAGACATGGTCCTGTCACCTGGGTGACCTGTGCAAGGTTACGATGTCACAATGCCCCTTAGGCAGATCACAGACAGGGGCCTGTCACTTGGGTGACCAGTTCAGACTTATGATGTCACAATGTCCCCTTAGGCAGATCACAGACAAGGGCTTGTCACCTGTATACCCAGTGCAGGGTTATGATGTCACAATGACCCCCTAGGCTGATAACAGTTAACGGCCTCTCACCTGGGGGCCCAGCGCAGACTTATTATGACACAATGCCCCTTAGGCAGATCACAAACAAGGGCCTGTCACCTGTGTGACCAGTGCAGAGTTACGATGTCACAATGCCCCCTTAGGCAGATCACAGTCAAAGGCCTGTCACCAGGGTGACTAGTGCAGAGTTATGATGTCACAATGCCCCCTTACGCAGATGACAGACAGTGGCCTGTCACCTGGGTGACCACTGCAGGATTATGATATCACAATACCCACTTAGGCAGATCACAGACAAGGGCCTCTCACCTGGGTGCCCAATGCAGAGTTATGATGTAACAATAACCCCTTAGGCAGATCACAGACAAGGTCCTGTCACCTGGGTTACCAGTGCAGAGTTATGATGTCACAATTCCCCTTACGCAGTTCACAGACAAGGGCCTGTCATCTGTGTGACCAGTGCAGAGCTATGATGTCACAATGAACAGTCAGGCAAATCACAGACAAGGGCCTGTCACCTGGGTGACCAGTGCAGGTTTATGATGTCACAATGCCCCCTAGGCAGATCGCAGACAAGGGTCTGTCATCTGGGTGACCATTTCAGAATTATGATGTCACAATTCCCCCTGAGGCAGATCACAGACAAGGATCTGTCACCTGGGTGACCAGTGCAGAGTAATGATGTCACAATGGCCCCTTAGGCAGATCAAAGGCAAGGGTCTTTCACCTGGGTGACCAGTGCAGGGTTATGATGTCACAATGCCCCCTTACGCAGATCACAGAAAAGGGTCTGTCACCTGGTTGATCAGTGCAGAGTTATCATGTCACAATGCCCCTTTATGCAGATCACAGACAAGGTCCTGTCACCTGGGTGACCAGTGCAGAGTTACGATGTCACAATGCCCCTTAGGGAGATCACAGACAAGGGCCTGTAACCTCGGTGACTAGTGCAGACTTATGATGTCACAAAGCCCCCTTAGGCAGATCAAAGACAAGGGCCTGTCACCTGGGTGACCAGTACAGAGTTATGGTGTCACAATGCCCCCTTAGGCAGATCACAAAGGCCTGTCACCAGGGTGACTAGTGCTGAGTTATGATGTCACAATGCCCCCTTACGCAGATCACAGACAGTGGCCTGTCACCGGGGTGACCACTGCAGAATTATGATATCACAATACCCACTTAGACAGATCACAGACAAGGGCCTCTCACCTGGGTGCCCAATGCAGAGTTATGATGTCACAATGAGCCCTTAGGCAGATCACAGACAAGGTTCTGTCACCTGGGATACCAGTGCAGAGTTATGATGTCACAATTCCCCTTACGCAGTTCACAGACAATCGCCTGTCACCTGGGTGACTAGTGCAGACTTATGATGTCACAATGCCCCCTTAGGGAGATCACAGACAAGGGCCTGTCACCTGGGTGACCAGTGCAGAGTTATGATGTCAGAATGAACACTCAGGCAGATCACAGACAAGGGCCTGTCACCTGGGTGACCAGTTCAGAGTTATAATGTCACAATACCCCCTCAGGCAGAGCACACACAGGGGCCTGTCACCTGTGTGACCAGAGCAGGTTTATGATGTCACAAAGCCCCCTAGGCAGATCACAGACAAAGGCCTGTCAGCAGGGTGACCAGTAGAAAATTATGATGTCACAATGCCACCTTAGGCAGATCACAGACAAGTTCCTGGGACCAGGGTGACCAGTGCACAGTTACGATGTCACAGTGCCCCTTAGGCAGATGACAGACAAGGGCCTGTCACCTGGGTGACTAGTGCAGACTTATGATGTCACATTTCCCCTTTAGGCAGATCACAGAGAAGGGCATGTCGCCTGGGTGACCAGTATAGGTTTATGATGTCACAATACTTCCTTAGGCGGGTCACAGACAAGGGACTGTCACCTGTATACCCAGTGCAGGGTTATGATGTCACAATGACCCCCTAGGCTGATAACAGTTAACGGCCTGTCACCTGGGTGACCAGTACAGAGTTATGATGTCACAATTCCCCCTTATGCAGATCACAGACATGGTCCTGTCACCTGGGTGACCTGTGCAAAGTTACGATGTCACAATGCCCCTTAGGCAGATCACAGACAGGGGCCTGTCACTTGGGTGACCAGTTCAGACTTATGATGTCACAATGTCCCCTTAGGCAGATCACAGACAAGGGCTTGTCACCTGTATACCCAGTGCAGGGTTATGATGTCACAATGACCCCCTAGGCTGATAACAGTTAACGGCCTGTCACCTGGGTGACCAGTACAGAGTTATGATGTCACAATTCCCCCTTATGCAGATCACAGACATGGTCCTGTCACCTGGGTGACCTGTGCAAAGTTACGATGTCACAATGCCCCTTAGGCAGATCACAGACAGGGGCCTGTCACTTGGGTGACCAGTTCAGACTTATGATGTCACAATGTCCCCTTAGGCAGATCACAGACAAGGGCTTGTCACCTGTATACCCAGTGCAGGGTTATGATGTCACAATGACCCCCTAGGCTGATAACAGTTAACGGCCTCTCACCTGGGGGCCCAGCGCAGACTTATTATGACACAATGCCCCTTAGGCAGATCACAAACAAGGGCCTGTCACCTGTGTGACCAGTGCAGAGTTACGATGTCACAATGCCCCCTTAGGCAGATCACAGTCAAAGGCCTGTCACCAGGGTGACTAGTGCAGAGTTATGATGTCACAATGCCCCCTTACGCAGATGACAGACAGTGGCCTGTCACCTGGGTGACCACTGCAGGATTATGATATCACAATACCCACTTAGGCAGATCACAGACAAGGGCCTCTCACCTGGGTGCCCAATGCAGAGTTATGATGTAACAATAACCCCTTAGGCAGATCACAGACAAGGTCCTGTCACCTGGGTTACCAGTGCAGAGTTATGATGTCACAATTCCCCTTACGCAGTTCACAGACAAGGGCCTGTCATCTGTGTGACCAGTGCAGAGCTATGATGTCACAATGAACAGTCAGGCAAATCACAGACAAGGGCCTGTCACCTGGGTGACCAGTGCAGGTTTATGATGTCACAATGCCCCCTAGGCAGATCACAGACAAAAGCCTGTCAAAAGGGTGACCAGTAAAAAGTGATGATGTCACAATGCCCCTTAAGCAGATCACAAACAGTGGCCTGTCCCCTTGGTGACCAGGGCAGAAGCATGATGTCACAATACCCCCTTAGGCAGATCACAGACATGAACCTCTCACCTGGGTGCCCAATGCAGAGTTATGAAGTCACAATGCCCCTTAGGCAGATCACTGAGAAGGGCCTGTCACCTGGGTGACTTGTGCAGACTTATGATGTCACAATGCCTCTTAGGCAGATCACAGACAAAGGCCTGTCATCTGGATGACTAGTGCAGATTTCTCATGTCACAATAACCCATTAGGCAGATCACAGACAAGGGCCTGTCACCTGGGAGACTAGTGCAGAGTTATGATGTCACAATACGCCCTTAGGCGGAACACAGACAAAGGCCTGTCACCTGGCTGACCACTGCAGAATTCTAATATCACGATGCCCCATTAGGAAGATCACAGACAAGGGCCTGTCGTCTGGGTGACCAGTGCAGAGTTATGATGTCACAATGCACCCTCAGGCATTTCACATGCAAAGGCCTGTCTCCTGTGTGACCAGTGCAAGTTTATCATGTCACAATGCCCCCTTAGGCAGATCACAGACAGTGTCCTGTCACCAGGGTCACCAGGGCAGAATTTTGATGTCACGAAACCCACTTAGGCAGATCACAGACAAGGGCCTCTCAACTGGGTTCCCAGTACAGAGCTATGATGTCACAAAGCCCCCTTAGGGAGATCACAGACAAGTGCCTGTCACATGGGAGCACAATGCAGAGTTATGATGTCACAATGCCCGCTTAGGCAGATCACAGACAAGGTCCTGTCACGTGGGAAACCAGTGCAGAGATATGATGTCACAAGACCCCTTAGGCAGATCACAGATAAGGGCCTGTCAGTTGGGTAACCAGTAAAGAGCCATGATATCACAATGCTCCTTTTAGGCAGATCACAGACAAGGGCCTGTCACCTGGGAGACCAGTGCAGATTTATGATGTCACAATGCACCCTCAGGCAGATAACAGACAAGGGCCTGTCACCTGAATGCCCAATGCAGAGTTATGATGTCCAAATGCCCCCTAAGGCAGATCACAAACAAGGGCCTGTCAGCTGTCAGACCAGTGCAGGGTTATGATGTCACAATACCCTCTTAGGCAAATCACAGACAAAGGCCTGTCACCAGGGTGACCAGTGCAGGGTTATGATGTCACTATGCCCCGTTAGGCAGATGACAGACAGTGGCCTGTCACCTGGTTGACCAGTGTAGAATTATGATGTCACAACACCCCCTTAGGCAAATCACAGAGAAGGGCCTCTCACCTGGGTGCCCAGTGCTGATTTATGATAAAACAACGCCCCCTTAGGAAGATCACAGACAAGGGTCTGTCACCTGGGAGACCAGTACAGAGTTATGATATCACAATGCCCCCTTAGGCAGATCACAGAAAAGGGTCTCTCACCTGGGTGACCAGTGCAGATTTATGATGTCACAACGCCCCCTCAGGCAGATTACACACAAGTGCCTGTCACCTGTGTGACCAGTGCAGGGTTATGATGCCACAATGCCCCCTTAGGCAGATCACAGACAAGGGCCTGTCACCTGGGTGACCAGTGCAGAGTAATGATGACAAAATGCCCACTTACGAAGATCACAGAAAAGGGCCTGTTACCTGGGTGACCTTGCAGAATTATGATGTCACAATGCGCCCTTAGGCAGATCACAGTCAAGGGCCTGTCACCTGGGTGCCCAATTCAGAGTTATGATGTCACAATGCCTCCTTAAGCATATTACAGAGAAGGTCATGTCACCTGGGTAACCAGTGCAGAGTTATGATGTCACAATGCCCCTTAGGCAGATCACAGAAAAGGGCCTGTCATCGGGTTGACTAGTGATGATCTATGATGTCGCAATGCCCCCTTAGGCAGAACACAGACAAGGGCCTGTCACCTGGGTGACCAGTGAAGAGTTAAGATGTCACAATACGCCCTTAGGCAGAACACAGACAAAGGCTTCTCACCTGGGTGCCCAGTGCAGAAATATGATGTCACAATGCCCCTTTGGCAGATCACAGACAAGGGCCTGTCCCCTTGGTGACTAGTGCAGACTTATGATGTCACAATACCCCCAGAGGCAGATCACAGACAAGGGCCTGTCAGCTGGGTGACCAGTGCAAACTTATGATGACAAAATGCGCACTTAGGAAGATCACAGAGAAGGGCCTGTCACCAGGGTGTCCAGTACAGAGTTATGATGTCACAATGCCTACTCTTGCAGATCACAGACAAGGGCCTGTCACCGGGGTGACCAGTGCAGAGTTATGATGTCACAATGCACACTCAGGGAGATCGCAGGTAAGGGCTTGTAACCTGGGTGACCAGTGCAGACTAATTATGTCACAATACCCCCTCAGGCAGAACACACACAAGGGCCTGTCACCTGTGAGACCAGAGCAGGGTTATGATGTCACAATGCCCCTTAGGCAGATTACAGACAAGGGTCTGTCACCTGGGTGACCAGTGGTGGGTTATGATGTCACAATGGCCCCTTAGGCAGATCACAGACAAGGCTCTGTCACCAGGGTGACCAGTGCAGAATTACGATGTCACAATGCCCCCTTAGGCAGATCACAGACAAGGGACTGACACCTGTGTGACCAGTGCAGAGTTATGATCTTACAGTGCCCCCTTAGCACATCACAGACAAGGCCCTGTCACCTGGGTGACCAGTGCAGGATTATGATGTCCCAATGCACCCTTAGGCAGATCTCAAAAAAGGGCATCTCACCTGGGTGACCAGTGCAGTGTTATGATGTCACAATCCCCCTTAGGCAGATCACAGATAAAGACATCTAAAATGGGTGTCCAGTGCAGAGTTATGTTTTCACAATACCCCCTTAGACAGATCAAAGACAAGGGACTGTCACCTGCGTGCCCAATGCAGATTTATGTTGTCACAAGGCCCACTTAGGCAGATCACAGACAAGGTCCTGTCACCTGGATGCCCAGTGCAGAGTTATGATGTCACAATACCCCATTAGGCAGATCATAGACATGGGATTGTCTCCTGGGTGCCCAGTGCAGAGTATTGATGTAACAATGCCCCCTTAGGCAGAACACAGATAAAGGCCAGTCACCTGGGTGACCGTTACAGAGTTATGATGTCACAATGCCCCCTGAGGCAGATCATAGAAAAGGGCCTGTCACCTGGGAGCCCAGTACAGAGCTATGGTGTCACAATGCCCCCTTAGGCAGAACACATATAAAGGCCTGTCACTTGGGCGACCAGAACAGAGTTATGATGTCACAATGCCCCCTGAGGAAGATCATAGACAAGGGCCTGTCATCTGGGTGCCCAGTACAGAGCTATGATGTCACAATGCCCCTTTAGGCAGATCACAGACAAGGTCCTGTCACCTGAGTAGCCACTGCAGAGTTATGATGTCACAATGCCCCTTAGGCAGATCACAGACAAGGGCCTGTCAGCTGGGTGAACAGTGCAGAGTTATGATGACAAAATGCCCACTTATGAAGATCACAGACAAGGGCATGTCACTTGGGTGACCAGTACAGAGTTATCATGTCATAATGCCTCCTTTTGCAGA
Organism: Pan paniscus; assembly: GCF_029289425.2. Lineage (NCBI taxonomy): Eukaryota > Metazoa > Chordata > Mammalia > Primates > Hominidae > Pan > Pan paniscus. Next base: position 813,350 of record NC_073271.2, read on the forward strand.
TCACAGACAAGGGCTTCTCACCGGGGTGACCAGTGGAGAGTTATGATGTCACAATGCACTCTCAGGGAGATCACAGACAAGGGCCTGTCACCTGGGTGACCAGTGCAGACTTATGATGTCACAATGCCCCTCAGGCATACCACACCCAAGGGCCTGTAACCTGTGTGAGCAGTGCAGGGTTATGATATCACAATGCATCCTTAGGCAGATTACAGACAAGGGTCTGTCACCTGGGTGACCAGTGCAGAGTTATGATGTCACAGTGCCCCCTTAGCACATCAACGACAAGGCCCTGTCACCTGGGTGACCAGTGCAGGATTATGATGTCCCAAGGCCCCCTTAGGCAGATCACAAAAAAGGGCATGTCACCTGGGTGACCAGTGCAGTGTTACGATGTCACACTGCCCCCTTAGGCAGACCACAGACAAAGACTTGTCAAATGGGTGACCAGTGCAGAGTTATGTTGTCACAATTCCCCCTTAGGCAGATCAAAGACAAGGGACTGTCACCTGGGTGCCCAATGCAGATTTATGTTGTCACAATGCCCCCTTAGGCAGATCACAGACAAGGGCCCGTCAACTGGGTGACCAGTGCAGAGCTACGATGTCACAATGCCCCTTAGGCAGATCACGGACAAGGGCCTGTCACCTGGGAGACCACCAGAGAATTATGATGTCACAATGCCCCCTTAGGCAGATCACAGACAAGGGTCTCTCACCTTGCTGACCAGTGCAGAGTTATGATGTCACAATACACCCTTAGGCAGATCACAGACAAGGGCCTCTCTCCTGGGTGCCCATGGCAGAGTTATGATATCACAATGCCCCCTTAGGCAGATCTCAGTCAAGGGCATGTCACCTGGGTGCCCAATTCAGAGTTATGATGTCACAATGCCTCCTTAAGCATATCACAGAAAAGGTCATGTCACCTGGGTAACCAGTGCAGAATTATGATGTCACAATACCCCTTAGGCAGATCACAGAAAAGGGCCTGTCATCTGGTTGACTAGTGCAGATTTACGAAGTCACAATGCCCCCTTAGGCAGATCACAGACAAGGGTCTGTCACCTGGGTTACCAGTGCAGAGTTATGACGTCACAGTACCCCGTTAGCACTTCACAGACAAAGCCCTGTCACCTGGGTGACCAGTGCAGGATTATGATGTACCAAGGCCCCCTTAGGCAAATCACAAAAAAGGGCATGTCACCTAGGTGACCAGTGCAGTGTTACGATGTCACAATGCCCCCTTAGGCAGATCACAGACAAAGACTTCTAAAATGGGTCACCAGTGCAGAGTTATGTTGTCACTATACCCCCTCAGGCAGATCAAAGACAAGGGCCTGTCACCTGGGTGACCAGTGCAGAGTTATGATGTCACAATGCCCCTTTAGCTAGATCACAGACATGGGCCAGTCACCTGGGTGTCCAGTGCAGAGTTATGATGACAAAATGCCCACTTAGGAAGATCACAGAAAAGGGCCTGTTACCTGGGTGACCATTGCAGAATTATGATGTCACAATACCACCTTAGGCAGATCACAGACATGGGTCTGTCACCTGGGTGACCATTGCAGAGTTATGATGTCACAATTCCCCCTAAGGCAGATCACAGACAAGGGTCTGTCAGCTGTGTGACCAGAGCAGAGTTTTGATGTCACAATGGCCCCTTAGGCAGATCAAAGACAAGGGTCTTTCCGCTGTTTGACCAGTGCAGGGTTCTGATGTCACCATGCCCCTTATGCAGATCACAGACAAGGGTGTGTCACCTTTGTGACTAGTGCAGAGTTATCATATCACAATGCCCCCTTAGGCCGATCACAGACAAGGGTCTGTGACCTGGCTGACCACTGCAGAATTATGATGTCACAATGCCCCCTAAGGCACATCACAGACAAGGGACTGTCACTTAGGTGACCAGTGCAGAGTTATGATGTCACAATGCCCCTTAGGAGATAACAGACAAAAAAGCCCTGTCACCTGGGTGACCAGTGCAGGGTTATGATGTCCCAATGCCCCTTAGGCAGATCACAAAAAAGGCATCTCACCTGGGTGACCCATGCAGTGTTATGATGTCACAATGTCCCCTTAGGCAGGTCACAGACGAGGGCCTGTCACCTGGGATCCCAGTACAGAGTTATGATGTCACAATGCCCCCTTAGGAAGATCACAGATAAGGGCCTGTCACCTGGGTGACCAGTACAGAGTTATGATGTCACAATGCCCACTTTTGCAGATCACAGACAAGGCCCTGTCATCCAGATGACTAGTGCAGATTTATGATGTCACAATGCCCCCTTAGGCAGATCACAGACAAGGGCCTGTCACCTGGGTGACCAGTGCAGAGTTATGATGTCACAATACACACATAGGCATAACACAGACAAAGGCATCTCACCTGGGTGCCCAGTGCAGTGATATGATGTCACAATGCCCCTTAGGCAGATCACAGACAAGGGCCTGTCTCCTAGGTGACTACTGCAGACTTATGATGTCTCAATGCCCCCTTAGGCAGATCACAGACAAGGGCCTGTCAGCTGGGTGACCAGTGCAGAGTTATGATGACAAAGTGCCCACTTAGGAAGACCACAGACAAGGGCCTCTTACCTGGGTGACCAGTGCAGATTTATGATGTCATAATGCCACTTATGCAGATCACAGAAAATGGCCTGTCACCTGCGTGACTAGTGCAGACTTATGAAGTCACAATGCCGCCTTAGAGAGATCACAGAAAAGGGCCTGTCACCTGGGTGCCCAGTGCAGAGTTATGATGTCACAATGCCCCCTTAGGCAGATAACAGACAAAGGCCAGTCACCTGGATGACCACTGCAGAATTCTGATGTCACAATGCCCCCTTAGGCAGATCACAGACAAGGGTCTGTCACCTGGGTGACCAGCGCAGAGTTATTATGACACAATACTCCCTTAGGCAGATCACAGACAAGACACTGTCACCTGGGTGCCCAGTGCAGAGTTGTGATGTGACAATGACCCCTTAGGCAGATCACAGATAAGGGCCTGTCGCCTGGGTGACCAGTACAGAGTTATGATGTCACAATGCCCCCTTAGGGAGACCACAGACAAGGGGCTGTCACCTGGGTGACTAGTGCAAACATATGATGTCACAATGCCCCCTTAGACAGATCACAGACAAGGGCCTCTCACCTGGGTGACCAGTGCAGAGTTATGATGTCACAATAGCTGCTTAGGCAGATCACAGGCAAATGCTCTCACCTGGGTGCCAAATGCAGCGTTATGATATCACAATGCCCCTTTGGCAGATCACAGACATTGGCCTGTCACCTGGGTGCCCAGTGCAGAATTATGATGTCACAATACCCCCTTCGGCAGATAACAGAGAAAGGCCTGTAACCTGGGTGACCACTGCAGAATTATGATGTCACAATGCCCCCTTAGGCAGATAACAGAAAATGACCTGTCTCCTGGGTGACCAGTGCAGAGTTATGATGTCACAATGCCCCCTTAGGCAGATCACAGGCAAGGGCCAGTCACCTGGGTGTCCAGTGCAGAGTTATGATGACAAATTGCCCACTTCGGCAGATCACAGAAAAGGGCCTCTTACCTGGGTGACCATTGCAGAATTATGATGTCACAATACCCCCTTAGGCAGATCACAGACAAGGGTCTGTCACCTGGGTGACCATTGCAGAGTTATGATGTCGCGATTCCCCCTTAGGCAGATCACAGACAAGGGTCTGTCAGCTGGGTGACCAGAGCAGAGTTTTGATGTCACAATGGCCCCTTAGGCAGATCAAAGACAAGGGTCTTTCACCTGTTTGACCAGTGCAGGGTTATGATGTAACAATGCCCCTTACGCAGATCACAGACAAGGGTCTGTCACCTTGGTGACCAGTGTAGAGTTATCATATCACAATGCCCCCTTAGGCCAATCACAGACAAGGGTCTGTGACCTGGCTGACCAGTGCAGAGTTATGATGTCACAATGACCCCTTAGGCACATCACAGACAAGGGACTGTCACTGGGGTGACCAGTGCAGAGTTATGATGTCTCAATGCCCCCTTAGCAGATCACAGAAAAGGCCCTGTCACCTGGGTGAGCAGTGCAGGGTTATGATTTCCCAATGCCCCTTAGGCAGATCACAAAAAAGGCATCTCACCTGGGTGACCCATGCAGTGTTATGATGTCACAATGTCCCCTTAGGCAGGTCACAGATGAGGGCTTGTCACCTGGGAGCCCAGTACAGAGTTATGGTGTCACAATGCCCCCTTATGCAGATCACAGACAAGGGCCTGTCACCTGGGAGCCCATTACAGAGTTATGGTGTCACAATGCCCCCTTATGAAGATCACTGACAAGGGCCTGTCACCTGGGTGTCTAGCGCAGATGTATGATGTCACAATGCACCCTCAAGCAGATCACAGACAAGGGCCTGTCACCTGAGTGCCCAGTGCATAGTTAAGATGTCACAATGCCCCCTCAGGCAGATCACAGATAAGGGCCTGTCACCTGGGTGACCAGTGCAGAGTTATGATGTCAGAATGCCCCCTCAGGCAGATCACACAGGGGCCTCTCACCTGTCTGACCAGTGCAGGGTTATGATGTCACAATGCCCCCTTAGGCAAATCACAGACAAAGGCCTGAAACCAGAGTGAACAGTGCAGCGTTATGATGTCAAAACGCCTCCTTAGGCAGATCACAGGCTGTGGCCTGTCACCTGGGAGACCAGTTGAAAATTATGATGTCACAATACCCACTTAGGCAGATCACAGAGAAGGGCCTCTCATCTGGGTGCCCAGTGTAGAGTTATGATGTCACAATGCCCCCTTAGACTGATCACAGACAAGGTCCTGTCTCCTGGGTGACCAGTGCATACTTACGATGTCACAATACCCCTTAGGCAGATCACAGACAAGGGCCTCTCATCCGGTTAATTAGTGCAGATTCATGATGTCAGTGTGACCCCTTAGGCAGATCACAGACAACGGCCTGTCACCTGGGTGGCCAGTGCAGAGTTATGATGTCACAATTCGCCCTTAGGCAGAACACAGACAAAGCCCTCTCTCCTGGGTGCCAAGTGCGGAGACATGGTGTCACAATGCCCCCTTAGGCTGATCACAGACAACGGTCCATCACCTGTGTGACCAGTGCACAGTTATGATGTCACAATGCCCCCTTAGGCAGATCACAGACAATGGTCTGTCACCACGGTGACCAGTGCACAGGTATGACGCAACAATGCCCCCTTAGGCAGATCAAAAACAAGGGTCTGTCACCTGGGTGTCCAGTTCAGATTTATGATGTTACAATGGCCCCTTAGGCAGATCACAGGAAAGTGTCTGTCACCTGGGTGACAAAGGTAGACTTATGATGTCACAATGCCCCCATACGCAGATAAGAGAAAAGGGTCTGTCACCAGGGTGACCAGAGCAAAGTCATGATGTCACAATGTCCCCTTAGGCAGATCACATACAATGGTCTGTCACCTGGATGTCCAGTGCAGAGTTATGATGTCACAATGGCCCCTTAGGGTGATCACAGACAAGTTTCTGTCACCACGGTGACCAGTGCAGAGTTATGATGTCACCATGCTCCCTTAGGCAGATCACAGACAAGGGTCTGTCACCTGGGTCAACAGTGCAGAGTTATCAAGTCCCAATGCACCCTTTGGCAGATCACAGACAAGGGTCTTTCAACTGGGTGACCAGTGCAGATTTATGATGTCACAATGCCCCCTTAGGCAGATCACAGACAACGGTCCATCACCTGTGAGCCAGTGCACAATTATGATGTCACAATGCCCCCTTGCGCAGATCACACACAATGGTCTGTCACCATGGTGACCAGTGCACAGTTATGACGCAACAATGCCCCCTTAGGCAGATCACAGGCAAGGGTCTGTCACCTGCGTGACCAGTTAAGATTTATGATGTTACAATGCCACCTGAGGCAGATCACAGAAAAGTGTCTGTCACCTGGGTGACAATGGTACAGTTATGATGTCACAGTGCCCCCTTAGGCAGGTCACACACAAGAGTCTGTCACCTGGGTGGCCAGTGCAGAGGTATGATGTCACAATGCCCCATTAGGCAGATAACAGAAAAGGGTCTGTCACCAGGGTGACCAGAGCAAACTTATGATGTCGCAATGCCCCCTTAGGCAGATCACATACAAGGGTCTGTCACCTGGGTGACCAGTGCAGAGTTATTGTGTCACAATGCCCCCTTAGGCATATCAAAGACAATGGTCTGTCACCTGGATGACCATTGCAGAGTTATCATGTCAAAGTGACCCCTTAGTCAGATCACAGTCAAGGACCTGTTATCTGGGAAACCCGTGCAGAGTTATGAAGCCAAAATGCCACCTTAGACACATCACAGACAAGGTTTTGTCACCTGGGAGACCCATGCAGAATTACGATGTCACAATGCCCCCTTGGGCAGATCACAGTCAAGGGTCTGTCACCTGGGTGACCAGTGCAGAGTTATCATGTCACAATGCCCCCTTAGGCAGATCACAATAAAGGGACTGCCACCTGGGTGACCAGTGCAGAGGTAAGATGTCACAATGCCCTCTAGGGCAGATAACAGAAAAGAGTCTGTCACCAGGGTGAACAGAGCAAAGTTATGATGTCACAATGCCCCCATAGGCAGATAATATACAAGGTTCTCTCACCTGGGTGACCATTGCAGAGTTATTGTGTCACAATGCCCCCTTAGGGATATCACAGAAAAGGGTCTGTCAACTGCGTTTCCAGGGCAGAGTAATGATGTCACAATGTCACCATAAGCAGATGACAGACAAGGGTCTGTCACCTGGGTGACCAGTGCAGAGTTATGATGTCACAGTGCCCCCTTAGGAAGATCACACACAAGGCTGTGTCACCTGGGTGACCAGTGCAGAGTTATGATGTCACAATGCCCCCTTTGGCAGATCACAGACAAGGGTCTGTCACCTGAGTGACCAGTGCAGAGTTATCATGTCAAAATGCCCCCTTTGGCAGATCGCAGTCAATGACCTGACACCTGGGAGACCCGCGCAGAGTTATGAAGTCACAATGCCCCCTTAGGGAGATCACAGAAAAGGGTCTGTCACCTGCGTTTCCAGTGCAGAGTTATGATGTCACAGTGTCACCTTAGGCAGATCACAGACAAGGGTCTGTCACCTGGGTGACCAGTGCAGAGTTATGATGTCACAATGCCCACTTAGGCAGATCAAAGACAAGGGTCTGTGACCTGGGTGACCAGTGCACAATTATGATGTCCCAATGCCCCCTTAGGCAGATCACAGACAAGGTTTTGTCACCTGGGTGACAAGTGCCGTGTTATGATGTCACAATGGCCCCTAAGGCAGATCACAGACAATGGTCCATCAACTGGGTGACAAGTGCACAGTTATGATGTCACAATGCCCCCTCAGGGAGATCACAGAAAATGGTCTGTCACCACGGTGACCAGTACAGAGTTCTGATGCAACAATGCCCCCTTAAGCCGATCACAGACATTGGTCTGTCACCTGGTTGACCAGTGCAGAGTTATGATATCACAATGCCCCCTTAGCCAGATAACAGACAAGGGTCTGTCACCATGGTGACCAGAGCAAAGTTATGATGTCAGAATGCCACATTGCGCAGATCACAGACAAGGGCATGTCACCTGGGTGACCAGTGCAGAGGTATGATGTCACAATGCCCACTTAGGCAGATCAAAAACAAGGGTCTGTGACCAGGGTGACCAGTGCACAATTATGATGTCACAATGCCCCCTTAGGCAGATCACAGACAAGGTTCTGTCACCTGGGTGACCAGTGCAGAGTTATGATGTCACAATGGCCCCTTAGGCAGATCGCAGACAAGGGTCTGTCACCTGGGTCACCAGTGCAGAGTTATCATGTCACAATGCACCCATAGGCAGATCACAAGAAAGGGTCTTTCCCCTGGGTGACCAGTGCAGAGTTATAATGTCACAATGCCCCCTTAGGCAGATCACAGACAACGTTCCATCACCTGTGTGACCAGTGCTCTGTTATGATGTCACAATGCCCCCTTAGGCAGATCACAGACAAGGGTCTGTCACCTGGGTGACCAGTTCAGATTTATGATGTTACAATGACCCCTTAGGCAGATCACAGAAAATTGTATGTCACCTGGGTGACAAGTGCCGAGTTATGATGTCACAATGACCCTTGAGGCAGTTCACAGACAAGGGACTTTCACCTGGGTGACCACTGCAGGGTTATGATGTCACAATGACCCCTTAGGCATTTAACAGAAAAGGGTCTGTCACCAGGGTGAGCAGAGCAAAGTTATGATGTCACAATGCCCACTTAGAAAGATCAGATACAAGGGTCTGTCACCTGGGTGACCAGTGCAGAGTTATTGTGTCACAATGCCCCCTAAGGCAGATCACAGGAAAGGGTCTGTCACCTGGGTGACCAGTGCAGAATTTTGATATCAAAATGCCCCCTTAGGCAGATCACAGACAAGGGTCTGTCTCCTCGGTGACCAGTGCAGAGTTATGATGTCACTACGCCCCCTTAGGCAGATCACAGACAGTGGCCTGACACCTGGGAGACCAGTGCAAAATTATGATGTCACAATACCACCTTAGGCAGATCACAGAGAAGGGCCTCTCACCTGGGTGCCCAGTTCAGACTTATGATATCACAACGCCCCCTTTGGCAGACCACACACAAGGGCCTGTCATCTGTGTGACCGGTGCATGGTTATGATGTCAGAATGCCCCCTTAGGCAGATCACAGACAAAAACATGTCAGCAGGGTGACCAGTGCAGAGTTATGATGTCACAATGCCCCCTTAGGCAGATCACAGACAGTGGCCTGTCACCTGGGTGACCAGGGCAGAATAATGATGTCACAATACCCTCTTAGGGAAATCACAGATAAGGGCCTCTCATCTGAGTGCCCAGTAGAGAGTTATGATGTCACAATGCCCCCCTATGCAGATCACAGACAAGGGCCTGTCACCTGGGTGCCCAATGCAACGTTATGATGTCACAATGTCCCTTAGGCAGATCAGAAAAGGACCTGTCACCTGGGTGACTAGTGCAGACTTATGATGGCAAAATGCCCCCTTAGGCAGATCGCAGACAAGGGCCTGTCACCTGGGTGACCAGTGCAGAGTTATGATGCCACAATGCGCCCTTAGGCAGAAAACAGACAAGGGCCTGTCACCTGGGTGACCATTGGAGAATTCTGATGTCATAATGCACCCTTAGGCCTATCACAGTCAAGGGCCTGTCACCTGGGTGCCCAGTGCATAGTTATGATGTCACAATGCCCCCTTAGGCAGATCACAGACAAGGGCCTGTCACCTGGGTGCCCAGTGCAGAGTTATGAAGTCACAATGCCCCCTTAGGCACATCACAGACATAGACCTGTAATATGGGTGACTAGTGCATGGTTATGTTTTCACAATACCCCCTGAGGCAGATTACAGACAAGGGACTGTCACCTCGGTGTCCAATGCAGAGTAATGATGTCACAATGCCAACTTAGGCAGATCACAGACAAGGTCCTGTCACCTGGGTGCCCAGTACAGAGTTATGATGTCACAATACCTCTTTAGGCAGGTCACAGACAAGGGCCTGTCACCTAGGGGCCCAGCGCATAGTTATGATGTCACAATGCCCCCTTAGGCAGATCACAGACAAGGTCCTGCCACCTTGGTGCCCAGTACAGAGTTATGATGTCACAATACCCCTTTAGGCAGGTCACAGACAAGGGCCTGTCACCTGGGGTCCCAGTGCAAAGTTATGATGTCACAATGCCCCCTTAGGCAGATCACAGACAAGGGCCTGTCAGCTGGGTGCCCAGTGCAGAGTTGTGATGTCACAATGCCCCCTTAGGCAGATCACAGACAAGGGCCTGTCGCCGGGGTGACCAGTGCAGACTTACGATGTCACAATGCACACACAGGCAGATCACAGACAAAGGTCTGTCACCTGGGTGACCAGTGCAGAGTTATGATGTCACAATGCCCCCTCAGGCAGAACACACACAAAGGCCTGTCATCTGTGTGACCAGTGCAGGGTTATGATGTCACAATGCCCCCTTAGGCAGATCACAGACAGTGGCCTGTCACCTGGGTGACCAGGGCAGAATAATGATGTCACAATACCCTCTTAGGGAAATCACAGATAAGGGCCTCTCATCTGAGTGCCCAGTAGAGAGTTATGATGTCACAATGCCCCCCTATGCAGATCACAGACAAGGGCCTGTCACCTGGGTGCCCAATGCAACGTTATGATGTCACAATGTCCCTTAGGCAGATCAGAAAAGGACCTGTCACCTGGGTGACTAGTGCAGACTTATGATGGCAAAATGCCCCCTTAGGCAGATCGCAGACAAGGGCCTGTCACCTGGGTGACCAGTGCAGAGTTATGATGCCACAATGCGCCCTTAGGCAGAAAACAGACAAGGGCCTGTCACCTGGGTGACCATTGGAGAATTCTGATGTCATAATGCACCCTTAGGCCTATCACAGTCAAGGGCCTGTCACCTGGGTGCCCAGTGCATAGTTATGATGTCACAATGCCCCCTTAGGCAGATCACAGACAAGGGCCTGTCACCTGGGTGCCCAGTGCAGAGTTATGAAGTCACAATGCCCCCTTAGGCACATCACAGACATAGACCTGTAATATGGGTGACTAGTGCATGGTTATGTTTTCACAATACCCCCTGAGGCAGATTACAGACAAGGGACTGTCACCTCGGTGTCCAATGCAGAGTAATGATGTCACAATGCCACCTTAGGCAGATCACAGACAAGGTCCTGTCACCTAGGTGCCCAGTACAGAGTTATGATGTCACAATACCTCTTTAGGCAGGTCACAGACAAGGGCCTGTCACCTAGGGGCCCAGCGCATAGTTATGATGTCACAATGCCCCCTTAGGCAGATCACAGACAAGGTCCTGCCACCTTGGTGCCCAGTACAGAGTTATGATGTCACAATACCCCTTTAGGCAGGTCACAGACAAGGGCCTGTTACCTGGGGTCCCAGTGCAAAGTTATGATGTCACAATGCCCCCTTAGGCAAATCACAGACAAGGGCCTGTCACCTGGGTGCCCAGTGCAGAGTTGTGATGTCACAATGCCCCCTTAGGCAGATCACAGACAAGGGCCTGTCGCCGGGGTGACCAGTGCAGACTTACGATGTCACAATGCACACACAGGCAGATCACAGACAAAGGTCTGTCACCTGGGTGACCGGTGCAGAGTTATGATGTCACAATGCCCCCTCAGGCAGAACACACACAAAGGCCTGTCATCTGTGTGACCAGTGCAGGGTTATGATGTCACAATGCCCCCTTAGGCAGATCACAGACAAAGACATGTCAGCAGGGTGACCAGTGAAGGTTTACGATGTCACAATGCCCCCTTAGGCAGATGACAGACAAGGTCCTCTCACCTGGGTTACCAGTGCAGAGTTAGGATATCACAATGCCTCCTAAGGCAGATCACAGACAAGGGTCTGTCACCTGGGTGACCAGTGCAGAGTTATGATGTCAGAATCCTTCCTTAGGCAGATCACAGACAAGGGCCTGTAACCTGGGTGCCCAGTGCAGAGTTATGATGTCACAATGCCCCCTTAGGCAGATCACAGACAAGGGCCTGTCACCTGGGTGACCAGTGCAGAGTTATGATGTCACAATACCCCCTTAGGCGCATCACAGACATAGACCTGTAACATGGGTGACTAGTGCATGGTTATGTTTTCACAATACCCCCTTAGGCAGATTACACACAAGGGACTGTCACCTGGGTGCCCAATGCATAGTTATGATGTCACAATGCCCCCTTAGGCAGGTCACAGACGAGGTTCTGTCACCTGGGTGCCCAGCACAGAGTTATGATGTCACAATACCCCTTTAGGCAGACCACTGACATGGGATTGTCACTTGGGTGCCCAGTGCAGAGTTATGATGTCCCAATGCACCCTCCGGCAGATCACAGACAAGGTCCTGTCACCTGGGTGAGCAGTGCAGACTTATGATGTCACAATACCCCCTTAGGCAGATCACAGACAAGGGACTGTCACCTGGGGGCCCAGTGCATAGTTATGATGTCACAAAGCCCCCTTAGGCAGATCACAGACAAGGGCCTGTCACCTGGATGCCCAGTGCAGAGTTATGATGTCACAATGCCCCTTATGCAGATCACAGACAAAGACCTGTAAAATTGGTGACCAGTGCATAGTTATGTTGTCACAATACCCCCTTAGGCAGATCACAGAAAAGGGACTGTCACCTGCGTGCCCAATGCAGATTTATGATGTCACAATACCACTTAGGCAGATCACAGACAAGGTCCTGTCACCTGGGTGCCCAGTGCAGAGTTATGATGTCACAATACCCCTTTAGGCAGATCATAGACATTGGATTGTCACCTGGGTGCCCAGTGCAGAGCAATGATGTAACAATGCCCCCTTAGGCAGATCACAGATTAGGGCCTGTCACCTGGATGACCAGTACAGTGTTATGATGTCACAGTGCCCCCTGAGGCACATGACCGACAACGGACTGTCACCTGGGTGACCAGGGCAGAGGTATGATGGCACAATGCACCCTCAGGAAGATCACAGACAAGGGCCTGTAACCTGGGTGACCAGTGCAGAGTTAGGATGTCACAATGCCCCCTCAGGCAGATCACACATAAGGTCCTGTCACCTGTGTGACCAGTGCAGGGTTATGAAGTCACATTGCCCCCTTAGGCAGACCACAGACAAAGGCCTGTAACCTCGGTTCCATTGCAGAGTTATGATGTCACAATGCCCCTTACGTAGATGATAGACAAGGGCCTGTCACCTGGTTGATTAGTGCAGACTTATGATGTCACAATGCCCCCATAGGCAGATCACAGACAGGGGCCTGTCGCCTGGGTGACCAGTGCAGACTTATGATGTCACAATGCCCACTCAGGCAGATCACAGGCAAGGGCCTGTCACCTCGGTGCCCAGTGCAGAGTTATGATGTCACAATGCCCCTTTAGGCAGATCACAGACAAGGGCCTGTCACCTGGGTGCCCACAGCAGAGTTATGATGTCACAATGCTCCCTTAGGCAGATCACAGACAAGATCATGTAACCTCGGTTACCATTGCAGAGTTCTGATGTCACTACGCCCCTTAAGCAAATGATAGACAAGGGCCTGTCACCTGTTTGATTAGTGCAGACTTATGATGTCACAATGCCCCCTTAGGCAGATCACAGAAAAGGGCCTGTCACCTGGGTGACCAGTGCCGTATTATGATGTCACAATGCACACTCAGGCAGATCACAGACAAGGCCCTGTAACCTTGGTGACCAGTGCAGGGTTATGATGTCCCAATGCCCCTTAGGCAGATCACAAACAAGGCATGTCACCTGGGTGACCAGTGCAGTGCTATGATGCCACAATGCCCTCCTAGGCAGATCACAGACAAGGCCCTGTAACCTTGGTGACCAGTGCAGGGTTATGATGTCCCAATCCCCCTTAGGCAGATCACAAAAAAGGCATGTCACCTGGGTGACCAGTGCAGTGTTATGATGCCACAATGCCCCCTTAGGCAGATCACAGACAAAGACCTGTAAATTCGTGACCAGTGCAGAGTTATGTTGTCACAATACCACGTTAGGCAGATCACAGAGAAGGGACAGTCACCGGGGTGCCCAATGGAGATTTATGATGTCACAATGCCCCCTTAGGCAGATCACAGACAAGGTCCTGTGACGTGGGTGCCCAGTGCAGAGTTATGATGTCACAATACCCCTTAAGGCAGATCATAGACTTGGGATTGTCACCTGGGTGCCCAGTGCAGAGTAATGATGTAACAATGCCCCCTTAGACAGATCACAGATAAGGGCCTCTCACCTGGGTGACCAGTACAGAGCAATGATGTCACAATATCCCCTGAGGGAGATGACAGACAAGGGCCTGTCACCTGGGTGGCCAGGGCAGAGTTATGATATCACAATTCACCCTCAGGAAGATCACAGACAAGGGCCTGACACCTGGGTGGCCAGTGCAGAGTTATGGTGTCACAATGCCCCCTCAGGCAGATCACACACAAGGTCCTGTCACCCCTGTGACCAGTGCTTGGTTATGATGTCACTTTTCCCCCTTAGACAGAACAAAGAGAAAGGCCTCGAACCACCGTGACCAGTGCATAGTTATGATGTCCAAATAATCCCTTAGGCAGATCACAGACAAGGGTATGTCAGCTGGGTGACCAGTGCAGAGCTATGATGTCACAATACTCCCTTAGGCAGATCACAGACAAGAGACTGTCACCTGGTTGCCCAGTGTAGGATTATGATGTCACAATGACCCCTTAGGCAGATCACAGACAAGGGCCTTTCACCTTGGTGACCAGTACAGAGTTATGATGTCACAATGCCCCCTTAGGCAGATCACAGACAAGGACCTGTGACCTGGGTGACCAGTGCAGAGTTATGATGTCACAATGCACACTCAGGCAGATCACAGACAAGGGCTGACATCTGGGTTACCAGTGAAAAGTTATGATGTCACAATGCCCCCTCAGACAGATCACATACAAGGGCCTATCACCTGTGTGACCAGTGCCAGGTTATGATGTCACAATGCCCCCTTAGTCAGATCACAGACAGTGTCCTGTCACCTGGGTGACCAAGGCAGAATTATGATGTCACAATACCCACTTAGGCAGATCACAGACAAGGGCCTCTCACCTGGGTGCCCAGTGCATAGTTATGATGTCACAATGCCTCCTTAGGCAGATCACAGACAAGGGCCTGTCACCTGTGTGCCCAGTGCAGAGTTATGAAGTCACAAGGCCACCTTAGGCACATCACAGACATAGACATGTAACATGGGTGACTAGTGCATGGTTAGGTTTTCACAATACCCCCTGAGGCAGATTACAGACAAGGGACTGTCACCTCAGTGTCCAATGCAGAGTAATGATGTCACAATGCCCCCTTAGGCAGATCACAGACAAGGTCCTGTCACCTGGGTGCCCAGTACAGAGTTAAGATGTCACAATATCTGTTTAGGCAGGTCACAGACAAGGGCCTGTCACCTGGGGGCCCAGTGCATGGTTATGATGTCACAATGCCCCCTTAGGCAGATCACAGACAAGATACTGGCACCGGGGTGCCCAGTACAGAGTTATGATGTCACAGTTCCCCTTTAGGCAGGTCACAGACAAGGGCCTGTCACCTGGGTGAGTTGTGCAGAGTTATGATGTCACAATACCCCTATAGGCAGATCATAGACATGGGATTGTCACCTGGGTGCCCAGTGCAGAGTAATGATGTAACAATGCCCCCTTAGGCAGATCACAGATAAGGGTCTGTAACCTGGATGACCAGTACAGTGTTATGTCACAATGCCCCGTGAGTCAAATGACCGACAACGGACTGTCACCTGGGTGACCAGGGCAGAGTTATGATGTCACAATGCACCCTCAGGAAGATCACAGACAAGGGCCTGTCACCTGGGTGACCAGTGCAGAGTTAGCATGTCACAATGCCCCCTCAGGCAGATCACACACAAGGTCCTGTCACCTGTGTGACCAGTGCAGGGTTCTGATGTCACATTGCCCCCTTAGGCAGATCACAGACAAAGGCCTGTAACCTCGGTTACCATTGCTGAGTTATGATGTCACAATGCCCCTTACGTAGATGATAGACAAGGGCCTGTCACCTGGTTGATTAGTGCAGACTTATGATGTCACAATGCCCCCATAGGCAGATCACAGACAGGGGCCTGTCGCATGGGTGACCAGCGCAGACTTATGATGTCACAATGCACACTCAGGCAGATAACAGGCAAGGGCCTGTCACCTGGGTGACTAGTGCAGACTTAAGATTTCTCAATGCCCCCTTAGTCAGATCACAGACAAGGGCTTGTAACGTGGGTGACCAGTACAGAGTTGTGATGTCACAATACTCCCTTAGGCAGATCACAGGCAAAGGCCACTCAACTGCATTCCCAGTGCAGCGTCATGATGTCACAATGCTCCTTAGGCAGATCACAGACAACGACCTGTCACATGGGTGACAAGCGCAGACTTACGATGTCAAAATTCCCCCTTAGGCAGATCACAGACAAGGGCCTGTCAACTGGGTGTCCAGTGCAGACTTATGATGACACAATGCTCACCTAGAAAGATCACAGACAAGGTCCTGTCACCTGGGTGACCAGTGCAGACTTATGATGCCACAATGCCCCCTTAGGCAGATCAGAGACAAGAGCCTGTCACCTGTGTGACCAGTGCAGAGCTATGATGTCACAATGCACCCTCAGGCAGATCACACACAAGGGCCTGTGACTTGGGTTACCAGGGCAGGGTTATGATGTCACAATGCCCCCTTAGGCAGATCACAGACAAAGGCCTGTCACCAGGGTGACCAGTGCAGAGTTATGATGTCACAATACACCCTTAGGCAGATCACAGACAGTGGACTGTCACCTGGGTGACCAGTGCAGAATTATGATGTCACAATACCCCCTTAGGCAGATCACAGAGAAGGGCCTCTCACCTGGGTGCCCAGTGCATAGTTATGATATCACAATGCCCCCTTAGGCAGATCACAGAGAAGGGTCTGTCACCTGGGTGCCCAACGCAGACTTATAATGTCACAATGCCCCCTTAGGCAGATCACAGAAAAGGTCCTGTCAGCTGGGTGACCAGTGCAGAGTTAAAATGTCAGAATGCCCCTTAGGCAGATCACAGAAAAGGGCCTGTCACCTAGGTGATTAGTGCAGACTTATGATGTCACAATGCCCCCTTAAGGAGATCACAGACAAGGGCCTGTAACCTGGGGGACCAGTACAGAGTTATGATGTCACAATGCCCCTTACGCATATCACAGACAGTGGCCTGTCAGCTGGGTGCCCAATGCAGATTTATGATGTCACAATGCCCTCTTAGGGAGATCACAGGCAGGGTCCTGTCACCTGGGTGCGCAGTGCAGAGTTATGATGTCACAATGCCCCCTTAGGCAGATTACAGACAAGGGCCTGTCATCTGGGTGCCCAGTGTAGAGTTATTATGTCACAATGCCCCCTTAGGCAGATCACAGACAAAGAGCTGCAAAATGGTTGACCAGTGCTGAGTTATGTTGTCACAATAAACCCTTACGCAGTTCACAGACAAGGGCCTGCCTCCTGGGTGACCAGTGCAGGGTTATGATGTCACAATACTTCCGTAGGCAAATCACAAAGAAGGGCCTGTAACTTGGGTGCTCTGTGCAGGGTTATGATGTCACAATGCCCACTTCTGCAGATCACAGACAAGGGCCTGTCACCTGTGTGCCCAGTGCAGAGTTACGATGTTACAAGGACCCCTTAGGCAGGTCACAGACAAGGTCCTGTCACCTGTATGCCCAGTGCAGTGTTACGATGTCACAATACCCCTTTAGGCAAACCACAGTCATGGGATTCTCACCTGGGTGACCAGTGCAGAGTTATGATGTCACAATGCACCGTTAGGCAGATCAAAGACAAGGGCCGGTCACCTGGCTGTCCAGTGTAGAGTTATGATGTCACAATACCTCCTTAGGCAGATCACAGACAAGGGCCTGTCACCTGGGTGACGAGTGCAGAGTTATGATGTCACAATACGCCCTTAGGCAGAAAACAGACAAGGGCCTGTCACCTGGGTGACCATTGGAGAATTATGATGTCACAATGCCCCCTTAGGCAGATCACAGACAAGGGTCTGTCACCTGGGTGACCAGTGCAGAGTTATGATGTCAGAATACTTCCTTAGGCAGATCACAGACAAGGGCCTGTAACCTGGGTGCCCAGTGCAGTGTTATGATGTCACAATGCACACTCAGGAAGATCACAGACAAGGGCCTGTCACCTGTGTGACCAGTGCAGGGTTATGATGTCAAAATGCGCCCTTATGCAGATCACAGAGAAAGGCCTGTCGCCAGGGTGACAGTGCAAAGCTGTGATGTCACAATGCCCCCTAACGCAGATCACAGATAGTGGCCTGTCACCTGGGTGACCAGTGCAGAATTATGATGTCACAATATCCCCGTAGGCAGATCACAGACAAGGCCCTGTCACCTGGGTGACCACTGGAAAATTATGATGTCACAATTCCCCCTTAGGCAGATCACAGGCAAGGGTCTGACACCCGGGTGACCAGTGCAGAGTTTTGATGTCACAATGCACCGTTAGGCAGATCGAAGACAAGCGCCGGTCACGTGGCTGTCCAGTGCAGAGTTATGATGTCACAATACCCCCTGAGGCAGCTCACAGACAAGGGACTGTCACCTGGGTGCCCAGTGTAGAGTTATGATGTCACAATTCCACTTACGCAGTTCACGGACAAGGGCCTGTCACCTGGGTGACTAGTGCAGACTTATGATGTCAAAATTCCCCCTTAGGCAGATCACAGACAAGAGACTGTCACCTGGGTGACCAGTGCAGAGTTACGATATCACACTGACCCCTTAGACAGGAAACAGACAAAGGCCTGTCACCTGGGTGCCCAGTGCAGAGTTATGATGTCACAATAACCCCCTAAGCAGATCACAGTCAAGGGACTGTGACCTGGGTGCCCAATGCAGAATTATGATGTTACAATGCCCCCTTAGACAGATCACAGACAGGGTCCTGTCACCTGGGTGCCCAGTGCAGAGTTATGATGTCACAATATCCCCTTAGGCACATCACCGATAAGGGCCAGTCACCTGGGTGACCAGTGCAGGGTTATGATGTCACAATGCCCCTTACGCAGATCACAGACAAGGGCCTGTCACATGGGTGACTAGTGCAGACTTATGATGTCAAAATGCCCCCTTAGGCAGATCACAGTCAAGGGCCTGTCAACTGGGTTACCAGTGCAGAGTTATGATGTCACAATGCCCCCTGAGTCAGAAAACAGAAAAGTGCCTGTCACCTGGGTGACCACTGGAGAATTATGATGACACAATGCCCCCTTAGGCAGATCATATACAAGGGCCTGTAACCTGGGAGACCAGTGCAGAGTTATGATGTCACAATGCCCCTTCAGGCAGATCACACACAAGGGCCTGTCAGCTGTGTGACCAGTGCAGGGTTTTGATGTCACAATGCCCCCTTAGGCAGATCACAGACAAAGGCCTGTCAACAAGGTGACCAGTGCAGAGTTATGATGTCACAATGCCCCCTTAGGCAGATAACAGAAAAGGGCCTCTCACCTGGTGGACGAATGCAGAGTTATGATGTCACAATGGCCCCTTAGGCAGATCACAGAAAAAGGCCTGTCACCTGGGTGTCCAGTGTAGAGTTATGATGACAAAATGCCCACCTAGGTAGATCACAGACAGGGGCCTGTCACCTCGGTGACCACTGCAGAATTATGATGTCACAATGCCCCCTTAGGGAGATCACAGACAAGGGTCTGTCACCTGGGTGACCACTGCAGAGTTATGATGTCTCAATGCACCCTCAGGCAGATCACAGACAAGGGCCTGTCAACTGTGTGACCAGTGCAGAGTTATGATGTCACAATGCCCACTCAGGCAGATCACACACAAGGCCCTGTCACCTGTGTGAGCAGTGCATGGTTATGATGTCACAGTTCACCTTAGGCAGATCACAGTCATAGGCCTGTCACCAGGGTGACCAGTGCAGAGTTATGATGTCACAGTGCCCCCTGAGGTAGATCACAGAGTTTGGCCAGTCACCTGGGTGACCAGTGCATAATTATGATGTCACAATACACCTTTAGGAAGATCACACACAAGGGCCTCTCACCTGGGTGCCTATTGCAGAGTTATGATGTCACAATGCAGCCTTAGGCAGATCACAGACAAGGGCCTGTCACCTAGGTGCCCAATGCAGAGTTATGATGTCACAATGCCCCATTAGGCAGATCACAGACAAGGGTCGGTCACCTGGGAGCCCAGTGCAGAGTTATGATGTCACAATGCCCCTTACACAGATCACAGACAAGGGCCTGTCACCTGGGTGACCATTGCAGAATTATGATGTCACAACGCCCTCTTGGGCAGATCACAGACAAGGGCCTCTAACCCAGGGAACCCAGTGCAGAGTTATGATGTCACAATGCCACCTTAGGCAGATCACAGACAAGGGCCTGTCACCTGGGTGCCTAATGCAGAGTTATGATGTCAAAATGAATCCTTAGGCAGATCACAGACATGGTCCTGTCACCAGAGTAACCAGTACAGAGTTATGATGTCGCAATGCCCCTTAGGCAGATCACAGACAAGAGCCCATCACCTGGGTGCCCAGTGCAGAGTTATGGTGTCACAATACACACTTAGGCAGATCACAGACAAAGGCTTCACACCTGGATGCCCAGTGCAGAGTTATGATGTCACAATGCCCGTTAGGCAGATCACAGACAAGGGCCTGTCTCCTGGGTGACTAGTGAAGACTTATGATGTCACAATGCCCCCTTAGGCAGATCACAGACAAGGGCCTGTCACTTGGGTGACCAGTGCAGAGTTATGATGTCAAAATGCCCCCTCAGGCAGATAACAGAAAAGGGCCTGTCACCTGGGTGACCAGTGCAGGGTTATGATGTCACAATGCCCCCTTAGGGAGATCATAGACAAGGGCCTGTCACCTGGGTGTCCAGTGCAGAGTTACGATGATAAAATGCCCACTTAAGAAGATCACAGACAAAGGCCTGTCACCTGGGTGACCACTGCAGTATTATGATGTCACAATACCCCCTTAGGCAGATCGCAGACAAGGGTCTGTCATCGGGGTGACCATTTCAGAATTATGATGTCACAATTCCCCCTGAGGCAGATCACAGACAAGGATCTGTCACCTGGGGGACCAGTGCAGAGTAATGATGTCACAATGGCCCTTTAGGCAGATCAAAGACAAGGGTCTTTCACCTGGGTGACCAGTGCAGGGTTATGATGTCACAATGCCCCCTTACGCAGATCACAGAAAAGGGTCTGTCACCTGGTTGATCAGTGCAGAGTTATCATGTCACAATGCCCCTTTATGCAGATCACAGACAAGGTCCTGTCACCTGGGTGACCAGTGCAGAGTTACGATGTCACAATGCCCCTTAGGGAGATCACAGACAAGGGCCTGTAACCTCGGTGACTAGTGCAGACTTATGATGTCACAAAGCCCCCTTAGGCAGATCACAGACAAGGGCCTGTCACCTGGGTGACCAGTACAGAGTTATGGTGTCACAATGCCCCCTTAGGCAGATCACAGTCAAAGGCCTGTCACCAGGGTTACTAGTGCTGAATTATGATGTCACAATGCCCCCTTACGCAGATCACAGACAGTGGCCTGTCACCGGGGTGACCACTGCAGAATTATGATATCACAATACCCACTTAGACAGATCACAGACAAGGGCCTCTCACCTGGGTGCCCAATGCAGAGTTATGATGTCACAATGAGCCCTTAGGCAGATCACAGACAAGGTTCTGTCACCTGGGATACCAGTGCAGAGTTATGATGTCACAATTCCCCTTACGCAGTTCACAGACAAGCACCTGTCACCTGGGTGACTAGTGCAGACTTATGATGTCACAATGCCCCCTTAGGGAGATCACAGACAAGGGCCTGTCACCTGGGTGACCAGTGCAGGGTTATGATGTCAAAATGCCCCCTCAGGCAGATAACAGAAAAGGGCCTGTCACCTGGGTGACCAGTGCAGGGTTATGATGTCACAATGCCCCCTTAGGGAGATCATAGACAAGGGCCTGTCACCTGGGTGTCCAGTGCAGAGTTACGATGATAAAAGGCCCACTTAGGAAGATCACAGACAAAGGCCTGTCACCTGGGTGACCACTGCAGTATTATGATGTCACAATACCCCCTTAGGCAGATCGCAGACAAGGGTCTGTCATCTGGGTGACCATTTCAGAATTATGATGTCACAATTCCCCCTGAGGCAGATCACAGACAAGGATCTGTCACCTGGGTGACCAGTGCAGAGTAATGATGTCACAATGGCCCCTTAGGCAGATCAAAGGCAAGGGTCTTTCACCTGGGTGACCAGTGCAGGGTTATGATGTCACAATGCCCCCTTACGCAGATCACAGAAAAGGGTCTGTCACCTGGTTGATCAGTGCAGAGTTATCATGTCACAATGCCCCTTTATGCAGATCACAGACAAGGTCCTGTCACCTGGGTGACCAGTGCAGAGTTACGATGTCACAATGCCCCTTAGGGAGATCACAGACAAGGGCCTGTAACCTCGGTGACTAGTGCAGACTTATGATGTCACAAAGCCCCCTTAGGCAGATCAAAGACAAGGGCCTGTCACCTGGGTGACCAGTACAGAGTTATGGTGTCACAATGCCCCCTTAGGCAGATCACAAAGGCCTGTCACCAGGGTGACTAGTGCTGAGTTATGATGTCACAATGCCCCCTTACGCAGATCACAGACAGTGGCCTGTCACCGGGGTGACCACTGCAGAATTATGATATCACAATACCCACTTAGACAGATCACAGACAAGGGCCTCTCACCTGGGTGCCCAATGCAGAGTTATGATGTCACAATGAGCCCTTAGGCAGATCACAGACAAGGTTCTGTCACCTGGGATACCAGTGCAGAGTTATGATGTCACAATTCCCCTTACGCAGTTCACAGACAATCGCCTGTCACCTGGGTGACTAGTGCAGACTTATGATGTCACAATGCCCCCTTAGGGAGATCACAGACAAGGGCCTGTCACCTGGGTGACCAGTGCAGAGTTATGATGTCAGAATGAACACTCAGGCAGATCACAGACAAGGGCCTGTCACCTGGGTGACCAGTTCAGAGTTATAATGTCACAATACCCCCTCAGGCAGAGCACACACAGGGGCCTGTCACCTGTGTGACCAGAGCAGGTTTATGATGTCACAAAGCCCCCTAGGCAGATCACAGACAAAGGCCTGTCAGCAGGGTGACCAGTAGAAAATTATGATGTCACAATGCCACCTTAGGCAGATCACAGACAAGTTCCTGGGACCAGGGTGACCAGTGCACAGTTACGATGTCACAGTGCCCCTTAGGCAGATGACAGACAAGGGCCTGTCACCTGGGTGACTAGTGCAGACTTATGATGTCACATTTCCCCTTTAGGCAGATCACAGAGAAGTGCATGTCGCCTGGGTGACCAGTATAGGTTTATGATGTCACAATACTTCCTTAGGCGGGTCACAGACAAGGGACTGTCACCTGTATACCCAGTGCAGGGTTATGATGTCACAATGACCCCCTAGGCTGATAACAGTTAACGGCCTGTCACCTGGGTGACCAGTACAGAGTTATGATGTCACAATTCCCCCTTATGCAGATCACAGACATGGTCCTGTCACCTGGGTGACCTGTGCAAAGTTACGATGTCACAATGCCCCTTAGGCAGATCACAGACAGGGGCCTGTCACTTGGGTGACCAGTTCAGACTTATGATGTCACAATGTCCCCTTAGGCAGATCACAGACAAGGGCTTGTCACCTGTATACCCAGTGCAGGGTTATGATGTCACAATGACCCCCTAGGCTGATAACAGTTAACGGCCTCTCACCTGGGGGCCCAGCGCAGACTTATTATGACACAATGCCCCTTAGGCAGATCACAAACAAGGGCCTGTCACCTGTGTGACCAGTGCAGAGTTACGATGTCACAATGCCCCCTTAGGCAGATCACAGTCAAAGGCCTGTCACCAGGGTGACTAGTGCAGAGTTATGATGTCACAATGCCCCCTTACGCAGATGACAGACAGTGGCCTGTCACCTGGGTGACCACTGCAGGATTATGATATCACAATACCCACTTAGGCAGATCACAGACAAGGGCCTCTCACCTGGGTGCCCAATGCAGAGTTATGATGTAACAATAACCCCTTAGGCAGATCACAGACAAGGTCCTGTCACCTGGGTTACCAGTGCAGAGTTATGATGTCACAATTCCCCTTACGCAGTTCACAGACAAGGGCCTGTCATCTGTGTGACCAGTGCAGAGCTATGATGTCACAATGAACAGTCAGGCAAATCACAGACACGGGCCTGTCACCTGGGTGACCAGTGCAGGTTTATGATGTCACAATGCCCCCTAGGCAGATCACAGACAAAAGCCTGTCAAAAGGGTGACCAGTAAAAAGTGATGATGTCACAATGCCCCTTAAGCAGATCACAAACAGTGGCCTGTCCCCTTGGTGACCAGGGCAGAAGCATGATGTCACAATACCCCCTTAGGCAGATCACAGACATGAACCTCTCACCTGGGTGCCCAATGCAGAGTTATGATGTCACCATGCCCCTTAGGCAGATCACAGACAAGGGCCTGTCACCTGTGTGACTAGTGGATTCTTATGATGTCACAATGCCCCCTTAGGCAGATCACAGAAAAGGGTCTGTCCCCTGGGTGACCAGTGCAGAATTATGATGTCACAATACTCCCTTCGGCAGAACACAGAAAAAGGCTTCACACCTGGGTGCCCAGTGCAGAGTTATAATGTCACAATGCCCCTTAGGCAGATCACCGACAACTGCCTGTCACCTGGGTGACTAATGCCGACTTATGATGTCAAAATGCCCCCTTAGGCAGATCCCAGCAAGGGCCTGTCACCTGGGTGACCAGTGCAGACTTAGGATGTCACAATGCCCCCTTAGGCAGATTACAGAAAAGAGCCTGTCACCTGGGTGACAAATGCAGAGTTATGATGCCACAATGCCCCCTAGGCAGCTCACAGACAAGGGCCTGTCACCTGGGTATCTAGTGCAAATTTATGATGACACAATGCCCACCTAGAAAGATCACACACCAGGGCCTGTCACCTGGGTGACCATTACCGAATTATAGTGGCACCATGCCCCCTTAGGCAGATCACAGACACGGGCCTGTCACCTGTGTGACCAGTCCAGAGTTATGATGTCACAATGCACCCTCAGGCAGATCAAAGACAAGGGTCTTTCACCTGGGTGACAAGTGCAGGGCTATGATGTCACAATGTTCTCTTACGCAGATCACAGACAAGGGTCTGTCACCTGGTTGACCAGTGAAGAGTTATCAAGTCACAATGCCCCCTTAGGCAGATCACAGACAAGGGTCTGTGACCTGGGTGACCAGTGCAGAGTTATCATATCACAATGCCCCCTTAGGCAGATCACAGAAAAGGGCCTGTCACCTGGGTGCCCAATGCAGAGTTATGATGTCACAATGCCCCCTTAGGCAGATCACAGACAAGTTCATGTCACCTGGGTGAACAGTGCAGAGTTATGATGTCTCAATACCTCCTTAAGCAGATGAGACAAAGGCATCTCACCTGGGTGCCCATGCAGAGTCATGATGTCACAATTCCCCTTAGTCAGATCACAGACAAGGGCCTGTCACCTGGGTGACCATTGCAGAGTTATGATGTCACAGTGCCCCCTCAGGCAGATCACACACAAGGGCCTGTCAGCTGTGTGACCAGTGCAGGTTTATGATGTCACAATGCCCCCTAGGCAGATCACAGACAAAGGCCTGTCAGCAGGGTGACCAGTAAAAAGTTGTGATGTCACAATGCCCCCTTAAGCAGATCACAGTCTGTGGCCTGTCACCTTGGTGAGCAGGGCAGAAGTATGATGTCACAATAGCCCCTTAGGCAGATCACAGACAAGGGCCTGTCACCTGGGTGCCCAATGCAGAGTTATGATGTCACAATGCCCCCTTAGGCAGATCACAGACAACGTTCTGTCACCTGGGTTACCAGTGCAGAGTTATGATATCACAATGCCCCTTTGGCAGATCACAGACAAGGGCCTGTCACCTGTGTGACTAGTGCAGACTTATGATGTCACAATGCCCCCTAAGGCAGATCGAAGACGAGGGCCTGTCCCCTGGGTGACCAGTGCAGAGTTATGATGTCACAATACTCCTTTCGGCAGATCACAGACAAAGGCTTCACACCTGGGTGCCCAGTGCAGAGTTATGATGTCACAATGCCCCTTAGGCAGATCACAGACAACGGCCTGTCACCTGGGTGACTAATGCTGACTTATGATGTCAAAATGCCCAATTAGGCAGATCCCAGCAAGGGCCTGACACCTGGGTGTCCAGTGCAAAGTTATGATGACACAATTCCCACCTAGAAAGATCACACACAAGGGCCTGTCACCTGGGTGACAATTGCAGATTTATTATGTCACAATGCACCCTCAGGCAGATCGAAGACAAGGATCTTTCACCTGCGTGACCAGTTCAGGGTTATGATGTCACAATGTCCCCTTACGCACATCACAGACAAGGGTCTGAAAACTGGTTGACCACTGCAGAGTTATCATGTCACAATGCCCCCTTAGGCAGATCACAGAAAAGGGTCTGTGACCTGGGTGACCAGTGCAGAGTTATCATATCACAATGCCCCCTTAGGCAGATCAGAGGAAAGGGCCTGTCACCTGGGTGCCCAATGCAGAGTTATGATGTCACAATGCCCCCTTAGGCAGATCACAGACATGGTCATGTCACCTGGGTGACCAGTGCAGAGTTATGCTGTCACAATACGCCCTTAAGCAGATCACAGACAAAGGCATCTCACCTGGGTGCCCATGCAGATTTATGATGTCACAATGCCCCTTAGGCAGATCACAGACAAGGGACCGTCACCTGGGTGACTAGTGCAGACTTATGATGTCACAATACCCCCTTAGGCAGATCACAGAAAAGGGCCTGTCACCCGAGTGACCAGGGCAGAGTTGTGATTTCAAAATGCCCCCTTAGGCAGATAACAGAAAAGGGCCTGTCACCTGGGTGATCAATGCAGAGTTATGATGCCACAATGACCCCTTCCGCAGATCACAGAAAATGGCCTGTCACCCTGGTGTCCACTGCAGAGTCATGAGGACACAATGCCCACCTAGAAAGATCACAGACAAGGGCCTGTCACCTCGGTGAGCACTGCAGAATTATGATGTCACAGTGCCGCTTAGGCAGATCACAGAAAAGGGCCTGTCACCAGGGTGACAAGTGCAGTGTTATGATGTCACAATGCACTCTCAGTCAGATCACAGACAAAGGCCTCTCACCTGGGTGACCAGTGCAGAGTTATGATGTCACAATACTTCCTTAGGCAGATCTCAGACAAGGGACTGTCACCTGGGTGACCAGTGCAGAGTTATGATGTCACAATGACCCCCTAGGCAGATCACAGATAAGGGCCTGTCACCTGGGTGACGAGTACAGAGTTATGATGTCACAATGCCCGCTTATGCAGATCACAGACAAGGGCATGTCACCTGGGTGACCAGTGCAGAATTATGATGTCACAGTGCAACCTCAGGCAGATCACAGACAAAGGCTTGTCTCCTGGGTGTCAACTTGAAAGTTATAATGTCACAAAGCCCCCTCAGGCAGATAACACACAAGGGCCTGTCACCTGTGTGACCAGAGCAGGGTTATGATGACACAATGCCCACTTAGGCAGATCACAGACAAAGGACTGTCACCAGGGTGAACAGTGCAGAGTTATGATGTCACAATGCCCCCATAGGTAGATCACAGTCATTGGCCTGTCACCAGGGTGACCAGTGCAGAATAATGATGTCACAATACTCCCTTAGGCAGATCACAGACAAGGGTCTGTCACCTGGGTGACCAGTACAGAGTGATGATATTCACAATACTAACTTAGGCAGATCACAGACAAGGGACTGTCACCTGGGTACCCAGTGCAGAGTTATGATATTACAATAAACCCTTAGGCAGATCACAGATAAGGGTGTTCCACCTGGGTGACCAGTACAGAGTTATGATGTCACAATGCACACTCAGGCAGATCACATACAAGGGCCTGTCACCTGGGTGACCAGGGCAGATTTATGATGTCACAATGCCCCCTCAGGCAGATCACACACAAGCGCCTGTCACCTGTGTGACCAGTGCAGGGTTATGATGTCACAATGCCCCCTTAGGCATATCACAGACAAAGGCCTGTCAGCAGGGAGAGCAGTATAGAGTTATGATGTCACAATGCCCTCTTAGGCAGATCACAGACAAGGGCATGTCACCTGGGTGCCCAATGCAGAGTTATGATGTCACAATGCCCCCTTAGGCAGATAACAGAAAAGGACCTCTCACGTGGGTGACCAGGTCAGAGTTATGATATCACAATGCCCCCTTTGGCAGATCACAGACAAGGGCCTGTCGCCTGGGTGTCCAGAGCAGAGTTATGATGACACAATACCCACCAAAGAAGATCACTGACAAGGGCCTGAAACCTGGGTGACCATTGCAGAATTATGACGTCAGAATGCCCCCTTAGGCAGATCACAGACAAGGGCCTGTCACCTGGGTGACCGGTGCAGAGTTATGATGTCAGAAGGCACCCTCAGGCAGATCACAGACAAGGGCCTGTCCCCTGGGTGACCAGTGCAGTGTTATGATGTCACAATGCACCCTTAGGCAGATAACAGACAAGGCCTGTCACCAGGGTGACCAGTGCAGAGTCATGATGTCACAATACCACCTTAGGCAGATCACAGACAGTGGCCTCTCACAAGGGTGAGCAGTGCAGAGTTATGATGTCACAATGCCCCTTAGTCAGATCACAGGCAAAGGTCTCTCACCTGGGTGACCAGTGCAGAGTTATGATGTCACAATGCACCGTTAGGCGAATCAAAGACAAGTGCCGGTCACCTGGCTGCCCAGTGCAGAGTTATGATGTCACAATACACCCTTAGGCATATCACAGACAAGGGACTGTCACCTGGGTGCCCAATGCAGAGTTATGATGTCACAATGACAACTTAGGCAGATCACAGATAAGCACCTGTCATTTGGGTGACCAGTGCAGAGTAATGATGTCACAATGCACCCTCAGGCAGATCACAGACAAAGGCCTGTCATCTGGGTGACCATTTCAGAGTTAGGATGTCACAATACCCCCACAGGCACATCACACAGAAGGGCCTGTCACCTGTGTGACCTGTGAAGTTTTATGATGTCACAATGCACCCTTAGGCAAATCACAGACAAAGTCCTGTCACCAGGTTGACCAGTGCAGTGTTGTGATGTCACAATGTTCCCTTAGGCAGATCACAGACAGTGGCCTGTCACCTGGCTGACCAGTGCGAGTTATGATGTCACAATGCCCCTTAGGCAGATCACAGGCAAGGGTCCATCACCTGGTTGACCAGTGCAGAGTTATGATGTCAAAATGCACTGTTCGGCAGATCAAAGACAAGGGCCGGTAACCTGGCTGCCCAGTGCAAAATTATGATGTCACTATACACGCTTAGGCAGATCAAAGACAAGGGACTTTAACCTGGGTGCCCTGTGCAGAGTTATGTTGTCACAATGCCCCCTCAGGCAGATCACACACAAAGGCCTGTCACCTGTCTGACCAGTGCAGTTATGATGTCACAATGCCCCCTTAGGCAAATCACAGACAAGGGCCTGTCACTAGGGTGACCAGTGCAGAGATATTAAGCCACAATGCCCCCTGAGGCAGATCACAGACATTGGCCTGTGTCCTGGGTGACCAGTGCAGAATTATGATGTCACAATACCCCCTTAGGCAGATCACAGACAAGGGCCTCTCACCTCGGTGCTCAGTGCAGGGTTATGATGTCACATTGCCCCCTTAAGCAGATCACAGACACAGGCCTGTCACCAGGGCGACCAGTGCAGACTTATGATGTCACAATACTCCCTTAGGCAGAGTACAGAAAAGGGTCTGTCACCTGGGTGACAAGTGCAGAGTTATGATGTCACAATACTCCCTTAGGCGGATCACTGACAAGGGACTGTCATCTGGGAGCCCAGTGCGGAGTTATGATATCACAATTATCCCTTAGGCAGATCAGAGATAAGGGCCTGTCATCTGGGTGTCCAGTACAGAGTTATGATGTCACAATGCCCCCTTAGGCAGATCACAGACAAGGGCCTCTCACCGGGGTTCCCAGTGCAGAGTTGTGATGTCCCAGTGACCCCTTAGGCAGAACACAGACAAGGGCCTGTCACCTG
This sequence comes from Pan paniscus, assembly GCF_029289425.2. NCBI lineage: Eukaryota > Metazoa > Chordata > Mammalia > Primates > Hominidae > Pan > Pan paniscus. Next base: position 843,250 of record NC_073271.2, read on the forward strand.
GGTGACCAGTACAGAGTTATTATGTCACAGAGCCCCATTAGGCAGACAGCAGACAAGGGCGTGTCACCTGGGTGACCAGTGCAAAGTTATGATGTCACAATGCACCCTCAGGCAGATCACACACAAGGGCCTGTCCTCTGTCTGACCAGGGCAGGGTTATGATGTCACAATGCCCCCTTAAGCAGACCACAGACAAACGCCTGTCACCAGGGTGACCAGTTCAGGGTTATGATGTAACAATGCCCCCTTAGGCAGATCACAGACAGTGGTCAGTAACGTGGGTGACCAGGGCAGAATTATGATGTCACAATACCCCCTTACACAGATCACAGACAAGGGCCTGTCACGTGGGTGTCCAGTACAGAGTTATGATGTCACAATGGCCCCTTAGGCAGATCACAGACAAGGGCCTGTCACAAGGATTCCCAATGCAGAGTTATGATGTCACAATGCCCCTTTAGGCAGATCACAGACAAGGTCCTGTCACCTGGGTCACCAGTGCAGATTTATGATGTCACAATGTCGCTTAGGCAGATCACGGGCAAGGGCCTGTCACCTGAGTGACTAGTGCAGACTTATGATGTCACAATGCCCCCTTAGGCAGATCACAGTCAAGGGCCAGTCACCTGGGTGACCAGTGCAGAGTTATGACGTCACAACACCCCCTAAGGCAGATCACAGACAAAGGCCTCTCACCTGGGTGCCCAGTGCAGAGTTATGATGTCACAATGCCCCATAGGCAGATCACAGACAAGGGCCTGTCGCCTGGGTGACAAGTGCAGACTTATGATGTCACAATGCCCGCTTAGGCAGATAACAGACACGGGCCTGTCACCTGGGTGACCAGTGCAGAGTTATGATGTCCCAATGACCCCTTTGGCAGATCACAGAAAAGGGCCTGTCACCTGTGTGACCAGTGCAGGTTTATGATGTCACAATGCCCCCTAGGCCGATCACAGACAAAGGCCTGTCAGCAGGGTGACCAGTACAAAGTTATGATGTCACAATGCCCCCTTAAGCAGATCACAGACAGTTGCATGTCACCTTGGTGACCAGGGCAGAATTATGATGTCACAATACCCCCTTAGGCAGATCACAGACAAGGGCCTGTCACCTGGTTGCCCAATGCAGAGTTATGATGTCACAATGCCCCCTTAGGCAGATCACAGACAACATTCTGTCACCTGGGTTACCAGTGCAGAGTTATGATATCACAATGCCCCTTAGGCAGTTCACAGACAAGGGCCTGTCACCTGTGTGACTAGTGCAGACTTATGTTGTCACAATGCCCCCTTAGGCAGGTCGCAGACAAGGGCCTGTCCCCTGGGTGACCAGTGCAGAGTTATGATGTCACAATACTCCCTTCAGCAGATCACAGACAAAGGCTTCACACCTTTGTGCCAAGTGCAGAGTTACGATGTCACAATGCCCCTTAGGCAGATCACAGACAATGGCCTGTCACCTGGGTGACTAATGCAGACTTATGATTTCAAAATGCCCCCTTAGGCAGATCCCAGCAAGAGCCTGTCACCTGGGTGACCAGTGCAGACTTATGATGTCACAGTGCAGACTTATGATGTCACAATGCCCCTTAGGCAGATTACAGAAAAGGGCCTGTCACCTGGGTGACCAATGCAGAAATATGATGCCACAATTCCCCCCAGGCAGATCACAGAAAAGGGCCTGTCACTTGGGTGTCCAGTGCAAAGTTATGATGACACAATGCCAACCTAGAAAGATCACACACAAGGGCCTGTCACCAGGGTGACCATTACCGAATTATAATGTCACAATGCCCCCTTAGGCAGATCACAGACAAGGGCCTGTCTCCTGTGTGACAAGTGCAGAGTTATGATGCCACAATGCACCCTCAGGCAGATCAAAGACAAGGGTCTTTCACCTGGGTGACCAGTGCAGGGTTATGATGTCACAATGTCCCCTTTCGCAGATCACAGACAAGGGTCCGTCACCTGGTTGACCAGGGCAGAGTTATCATATCACAATGCCCACTTAGGCAGATCACAGACAAGGGTCTGTGTCCTGGGTGACCAGTGCAGAGTTATAATATCACAATGCCCCCTTAGGCAGATCGCAGAAAAGGGCCGGTCACCTGGGTGCCCAATGCAGATTTATGATGTCACAATGCCCCCTTAGGCAGATCACAGAGAAGGTCATGTCACCTGGGTGACCAGTGCAGAGTTATGATGTCTCAATACCCCCTTAAGCAGATCACAGACAAAGGCATCTCTCCTGGGTGCCCATGCAGAGTTATGATGTCACAATGCCCCTTAGGCAGATCACAGACAAGGGCCTGTCACCTGGGTGACGAGTGCAGAGTTATGATGTCACAATGCCCCCTCAGGCAGATAACACACAAGGGCCTGTCACCTGTGTGACCACTGCAGGTTTATGATGTCACAATGCCCCCTAGGCAGATCACAGACAAAGGCCTGTCAGCAGGGTGACCAGTACAAAGTTATGATGTCACAATGCCCCCTTAAGCAGATCACAGACAGTGGCCTGTCACCTTGGTGAACAGGGAAGAAGTATGATGTCACAATACCCCCTTAGGCAGATCACAGAAAAGGGCCTGTCACCTGGGTGCCCAATGCAGAGTTATGATGTCACAATGCCCCCTTAGGCAGATCACAGACTACGTTCTGTCACCTGAGTTACCATTGCAGAGTTATGATGTCACAATGCCCCTTAGGCAGATCACAGACAAGGGCCTGTCACCTGTGTGACTAGTGCAGACTTATGATGTCACAATGCCCCCTTAGGCAGATCGCAGACAAGGGCCTATCCCCTGGGTGACCAGTGCAGAGTTATGATGTCACAATACTCCCTTCGGCAGATCACAGACAAAGGCTTCACACCTGTGTGCCCAGTGCAGAGTTATGATGACACAATGCACCTTATGCAGATCACAGACAACGGCCTGACACCTGGGTGAATAATGGAGACTTATGATGTCAAAATGCCCCCTTAGGCAGATCCCAGCAAGGGCCTGTCACCTGGGTGACCAGTGCAGACTTATGAGGTCACAATGCCCCCTTAGGCAGATTACAGAAAAGGGCCTGACACCTGGGTGACCAATGCAGAGTTATGATGCCGCAATGCTCCCTAGGCAGATCACAGACAAGGGCCTGTCTCCTGGGTGTCCAGTGAAAAGTTATGACACAATGCCCACTTAGAAAGATCACACACAAGGGCCTGTCACCTGGGTGACCATTAAAGAATTATAATGTCATAATGCCACCTTAGGCAGATCACAGACAAGGGGCTGTCACCTGTGTGACCAGTGCAGAATTTTGATGTCACAATGCCCCCTCAGCTGGATCACAGTCCAGGGACTTTCACCTGGGTGACCAGTGCAGGGTTATGATGTCACAATGTCCCCTTTCGCAGATCACAGACAAGGGTCCGTCACCTGGTTGACCAGGGCAGAGTTATCATATCACAATGCCCACTTAGGCAGATCACAGACAAGGGTCTGTGTCCTGGGTGACCAGTGCAGAGTTATCATATCACAATGCCCCCTTAGGCAGATCGCAGAAAAGGGCCGGTCACCTGGGTGCCCAATGCAGAGTTATGATGTCACAATGCCCCCTTAGGCAGATCACAGACAAGGTCATGTCACCTGGGTGACCAGTGCAGAGTTATGATGTCTCAATACCCCCTTAAGCAGATCACAGACAAAGGCATCTCTCCTGGGTGCCCATGCAGAGTTATGATGTCACACTGCCCCTTAGGCAGATCACCGACTAAGGCCCGTCACCTGGGTAACCAGTGCAGAGTTATGAGGTCACAATGCCCCTTAGGCAGATAACAGACAAGGGCCTGTCACCTGGCTGACAAGTGCAGAGTTATGATGTCACAATGCACCCTCAGGCAGATCACAGACAAGGGCCTTGCACCTGGGTGACCAGTGCAGAGTTAGGATGTCACAATGCCCACTCAGGCAGACCAGAGACAAGGGCCTGTCACCTGGGTTACCGTTGCAGACTTATGATGTCACAATGCCCCTTAGGCAGATCTCAGACAAGGGCTTTTCACCTGAGTGACTACTGCAGACTTATGATGTCACAATGCCCCTTAGGCAGATCACAGGCAAGGGCCTGTCACCTGGGTGACCAGTGCTGAGTTATGATGTCACAGTGCACCCTCAGGCAGATCACAGACAAGGGCCTCTCACCTGGATGACCAGTGCAGAGGTATGATGTCACAATGCACCCACTGGCACATCACACAGAAGGGCCTGTCACTTGTGTGACCAGTGCAGGTTTATGATGTCACAATGCCCCCTTATGCAGATCACAGACAAAGGCCTGTCACCTGGGTGTCCAGTGTGGAGTTATGGTGTCACAATACTCCCTTAGGCAGATCTCAGACAAGGGTCTGTCATCTGGGTGCCCAGTGCAGAGTTATGTTGTCACAGTGACCCCTTAGGCAGATCACAGATAAGGGCCTGTCACCTGGGTTACCAGTAGAGAATTATGATGTCACAATGCCCCCTTAGTCTGATCACAGACAAGGGACTGTCATCTGGGTGACCAGTGCAGAGGTATGACGTCACAATGCACCCTAAGGCAGATCACAGTCATGGGCCTGTAACGTGGGTGACCAGTGCAGAGTTATGATGCCATAATGCCTCCTCAAGCAGATCACACACAAGGGCCTGTAACCTGCGTGACCAGTGCAGGGTTATGATGTCACAATGTCCCTTTAGGCAGATCACAGACAAAGGCCTGTCACCAGGTTGACCTGTGCAGAGTTATGATGTCACAATGCCCCCTTCGGCAGATCACAGACAGTGGCCTGTAACGTGGCTGACCAGGGCAGAATTATGATGTCACAATACCCCCTTAGGCAGATCACAGACAAGGGCCTGTCACGTGGGTGCCCAGTACAGACTTATGATGTCATAATGCCCCCTTACGCAGATCACAGACAAGGGCCTGTGACCTGGGTGCCCAATGCAGAGGAATGATGACACAATTCCCCATTAGGCAGATCACAGACCAGGCACTGTCACCTGGGTAACCAGTGCAGAGTTGTGATGTCACAATGCCCCTTAGGCAGATCACACACAAGTGCCTGTCACCTGGGTCACAAGTGCAGACTTATGATGTCACAATGCCCTCTTTGGCAGATCACAGACACGGGCCTGTCACCTGGGTGACCAGCGCAGAATTATGATATCACAATGACCCGTTTGGCAGATCACAGAAAAGGGCCTGTCACCTGGGTGTCCAGCGAATAGTTATGATGAAACAATGCCAACCTTGGGAGTTCACAGACAAGGGTCTGTCACCTGGGTAACTAGTTCAGATTTATGATGTCACAATGTCCCCTTAGGCAGATCACAGACAAAGGCCTGTCACCAGGCTTACCAGTGCAGAGTTATGATGTCACAATGCCCCCTTAGACAGATCACAGACAGTGGCCTGTCACCTGGGTAACAGGTGCAGAGATATGATGTCACAATGCCCCTTAGGTAGATCACAGGCACGGGTATGTCACGTGGGTGACCAGTGCGGAGTTATGATGTCACAATGCACCGTTAGGCAGATCAGAGACAATGGCCGGTCACCTGGCTCCCTGTACAGAGTTATGATGTCACAATACCCCATTAGGCAGATCGCAGGCAAGGGACTGTCACCTGGGTGCCCAATGCAGAGTTATGATGTCACAATGAACACTTAGGCAGATCACAGATAAGGGCCTGTCACCTGGGTGACCAATACAGAGTTATGATGTCACATTTCCCCATTAGGCAAATTACAGACAAGGGCCTGTCACCTGGGTGATCAGTGCAGAGTTATGATGTCACAATGCACCCTCAGGCAGATCACAGACAAGGGCCTCTCACCTGGTTGACCAGTGCAGAGTTATGATGTCACAATGCCCCCACAGGCACATCACACAGAAGGGCCTGTCACTTGTGTGACCAGTGCAGGTTTATGATGTCACAATGCACCCTTATGCAGATCACAGACAAAGGCCTGTGACCAGGGTGACCAGTGCAGTGTTATGATGTCACAATGCCCCCTTAGGAATATCAGAGACAGTGGCCTGTCACTAGGGTGACAAGAGTAGAGTTATTATGACACAATGCCCCTTAGGCAGATCACAGGCAAGGGACTGTCACCTGGGTGACCAGTGCAGAGTTACGATGTCACAATGCACCGTTCGCCAGATGAAAGACAAGGGCCGGTCACGTGGCTGTCCAGTGCAGAGTTATGATGTCACAATACACCCTTAGTCATATCACAGACAAGGACCTCCCACCTGACTGACGACTGCAGGGTTATGATGTCACAATGCACCCTTAAGCAGATCAGAGACAAAGGCCTGTCACCAGCGTGACCAGTGCGGACTTATGATGTCACAATACTCCGTTAGGCAGATCTCAGAAAAGGGTCTGTCATCTGGGTGCCCAGTGAAGAATTATGATGTCACAGTGACCCCTTAGGCAGATCACAGATAAGGTCCTGTTACCTGGGTTACCAGTACAGAATTATGATGTCACAATGCCCCCTTAGTCAGATCACAGACAAGGGACTGTCACCTGGGTGACCAGTGCAGAGTTATGATGTCACAATGCTCCCTCAGGCAGATCACAGACATGGGCCTGACAAGTGGGTGACCAGTGCAGAGTTATGATGTCATAATGCCTCCTCAAGCAGATCACACACAAAGGCATGTCACCTGCGTGACCAGTGCAGGGTTATGATGTCACAATGTCCCTTTAGGCAGATCACAGACAAAGGCCTGTCACCAGGTTGACAAGTGCAGATTTATGATGTCACAATGCCCCCTTAGGCAGATCACAGACAGTGGCCTGTAACGTGGCTGACCAGGGCAGAATTATGAGGTCACAATACACCCTTAGGCAGATCACAGACAAGGGCCTGTCACGTGGGTGCCAAGTACAGACTTACGATGTCATAATGCCCCCTTACGCAGATCACAGACCAGGGCCTGTGACCTGGGTGCCCAATGCAGAGCTATGATGTCACACTGCCCCTTAGGCAGATCACAGACTAAGGCCTGTCACCTGGGTAACCAGTGCAGAGTTATGATGTCACAATGCCCCTTAGGCAGATCACAGACAAGGGCCTGTAACCTGGCTGACAAGTGCAGAGTTATGATGTCACAATGCACCCTCAAGCAGATCACAGACAAGGGCCTTGCACCTGGGTGACCAGTGCAGAGTTAGGATGTCACAATGCCCACTCAGGCAGACCAGAGACAAGGGCCTGTCACCTGGGTTACCGGTGAAGCCTTATGATGTCACAATGTCCCTTAGGCAGATATCAGACAAGGGCCTTTCAACTGAGTGACTACTGCAGACTTATGATGTCACAATGCCCCTTAGGCAGATCACAGGCAAGGGTATGTCACCTGGGTGACCAGTGCAGAGTTATGATGTCACAATGCACCGTTAGGCAGATCAAAGACAAGGGCCGGTCACCTGGTTCCCAGTACAGAGTTATGATGTCACAATACCCCCTTAGGCAGATCACAGGCAAGGGACTGTCACCTGGGTGCCAAATGCAGAGTTATGATGTCACAATGACCACTTAGGCAGATCACAGACAAGTGCCTGTCACCTGGGTTACCAATAGAGAGTTATGATGTCACAATGCCGCATTAGGCAAATCACAGACAAGGGCCTGTCACCTGGGTGACCAGTGCTGAGTTATGATGTCACAATGCACCATCAGGCAGATCACAGACAAGGGCCTCACACCTGGATGACCAGTGCAGAGTTATGATGTCACAATGCACCCACAGGAACATCACACAGAAGGGCCTGTCACTTGTGTGACCAGTGCAGGTTTATGATGTCACAATGCCCCCTTATGCAGATCACAGACAAAGGCCTGTCACCTGCGTGACCAGTGCAGAGTTATGATGTCACAATAGCCCCTTAGGCAGATCACAGACATAGGCCTGTCACCAGGGTGACCAGTGCAGAGTTATGATGACACAATGCCCCCTTACGCAGATCACAGACAGTGGCCTGTCACCTGGGTGACTAGTACAGAGTTATGATGTCACAACGCCCCCTTATGCAGATCACAGGCAAGGGCCTGTCACCTCGGTCACCAGTGCGGAGTTATGATGTCACAATGCACCCTCAGGCACATTACAGACAAGTCCTCTCACCTGGGTGACCAGTGAAGAGTTTTAATGACACAATACCCACCTAGGAAGATCACAGAAAAGAGCCTGTCACCTGGGTGTCCACTGCAGTGTTACGATGTCACAATGCACCGTAGGCAGATCACAGGCAAGGGTATGTCACCTGGGTGACCAGTGCAGAGTTATAATGTCACGATGCCCCCTCAGGCAGATCACACACAAGGGCGTGGCACCTGTGTGACCAGTGCAGAGTTATGATGTCACAATGCCCCGTTAGGCAGATCACAGTCAAGGGCCTGTCACCTGGGTGCCCAGTGCAGAGTTATGAAGTCACAATGCCCCCTCAGGCAGATCACACACAAGGGCCTGCCACCTGTGTGACCAGTGCAGGATTATGATGTCACAATGCCCCCTTCGGCAGATAACAGAAAAGGACCTGTCACCTGGGTCACCATTGCAGAATTTTGATGTCACAATGCCCCTTAGGCAGATCACAGAGAGTGGCCTGACACGTGGGTGACTAGTGCAGAATTATGATGTCACAGTGTCCCCTTAGGCAGATCACAGACAAGGCCCTGTCACCTTGGTGACGATTGCAGAATTATAATGTCACAATGCCGCCTCATGCAGATCATAGATTCAGGCCTGTCACCTGGGTGACCAGTACAGAGTTATGATGTCACAATGCCCCCTTAGGCAGATCACATACAAGGGCCTGTCACCTGGGTGACCAGTGCAGAGTTATCATGTCACAATGCAGCGTTAGGCAGATCAAACACAAGGCAAGGTCTCCTGGCTGCCCAGTGCAGATTTATGACGTCACAATACCGCTTAGGCAGATCACAGACAAGTGACTGTCACCTGGGTGCCCAGTGCAGAGTTTTGATGTCACAATGACCCCTTAGGCAGATCACAGACAAGGGCCTGTCACCAGGGTAAACAGTGCACAGTTATGATGTCACAATGCACCTTCAGGCAGATCGCAGACAAGGGCCTGCCACCTGGGAGACCAGTGCAGGGTTATGATGTCAAATTGCCCCATTAGGCAGATTACAGACAAGGTACTGTCACCTGGGTGAACAGTGCAGAGTTATGATGTCACAATGCCCCCTCAGGTGGATCACACAGAAGGGCCTGTCACCTGTGTGACCAGTGCAGGTTTATGATGTCACAATGCCCCCTTAGACAGATCACAAAGGCCTGTCACCAGGGTGACCAGTCCAGAATTATGATGTCACAATGCCCCCTTATGCAGATCACAGACAGTGCCCTGTCACCTGGGTGGCCAGTGCAGGATTAGGATGTCACAATGCCCCCTTAGGTAGATCACAGACAACGGCCTGTCATCTGGATGCCCAGTGCAGAGTCATGACGTCACAAGGCCCCCTTAGGCGGATGACAGACAAGGGCCTGTCACCTGGGTGCCCAATGAAGAGTTATGATGTCACAATGCCCCCTTACGCAGATCACAGACAAGGGCCTGTCACCTGGGTGACCAGAGCAGAGATATGATGTCACAATGCCACCTTAGGCAGATAACAGAAATGGCCCTGTCAGATGGGTGACCAGTGCAGAGTTATGATGTCACAATGTACCCTCAGGCAGATCACAGACAAGGGCCTGTCACCTGTCTGACCAATGCAGGTTTATGATGCCACAATGCCCCCTTAGGCAGATCACAGACAGAGGCCTGCCAGCAGGGTGACCACTGCAGAGTTATGATGTCACAAAGCCCCCTTAGGCAGATCACAGACAGTGGCCTGTCATCTGGGTGACCAGTTCAGAATTAAGATGTCACGATATCCCCTGAGGCAGATCACAGACAAGGGCCTATCACCTGCATGCCGAGTGCAGAGTTATGATGTCACAATGCCCCCTAAGGCAGAACACAGGCAAGGGCCGGTCACCTGGGTGCCTAATGCAGAGATATCATGTCACAATGCCCCCTTAGGCAGATCACAGACAAGGTCCTGTCACCTGGGATACCAGTGCAGAGTTATGATGTCACAATGCCCCTTAGGCAAATCACAGACAAGGGCCTGTCAGCTCGTTAACTAGTGCAGATTTACGATGTCACAGTGCATCCTTAGGCAGATCACAGACAACGGCCTGTAACCCGGGTGCCCAAAGCAGTGTTATGATGTCACAATGACCCTTAGGCAGATCACAGACAAAGGCCTGTCACCAGGTGACCAATGCAGAGTTATGATGTCACAATGCCCCCATACGCAGATCACAGTCAGTGGCCTGTCCCCTGAGTGACCACTGCAAAATTATGATATCACAATACCCCCTTAGGCAGATCACAGACAAGGGCCGGTCATCTGGGTGCCCAATGCAGAGTTATGATATCACAATGCCCCCTTAGGCAGATCACAGACAAGGGCCTGTCACCTGGGTGACTAGTGCAGACTTATGATGTCACAATGCCCCCTTAGCCAGATCACAGACAAGGGCCTGTCACCTGGGTGACCAGTGCAGAGTTATGATGTCACAATGCCCCTTTAGGCAGATAAGAGACAAGGGCCTGTCACCTGGGTGACCAGTGCAGATTTATGATGTCACAATAACCCCTTAGGCAGATCACACAGAAAGGCCTCTCACCTGGGTGCCCAGTGCAGAGTTATGATGTCACAATGCCCCTTAGGCAGATCACAGACAAGGGCCTGTCACCTGGGTGACTAGTGAAGACTTATGATGTCACAATGTCCCCTTAGGCAGATGACATACAAGGGCCTGTCTCCTGGCAGACCAGTGCAGAGTTATGATGTCACAATGCCCCCTTAGGCAGATCACTGACAAGGGCCTGTCACCTGGGGAACGAGTGCATAATTATGAGGTCACAATGCACCCTTAGGCCGATCACAGACAAAGGCCTCTCACCTGTGTGCCCAGTGCAGACTTAAGATATCACAGTGCCCCTAAGGCAGAGATTACAGACAAGGGCCTGCCCCCTGTGTGATTAGTGCAGACTTATGATGTCACAATGAACCCTTACGCCGATCACAGACAAGGGCCTGTCTCCTGGGTGACCAGTGCAGAGTTATGATGTCACAATACCCCCTTAGGAAGATCACAGAAAAGGGCGTGTCACCTGGGTGCCCAGTGCAGAGTTATGATGTCAAAATGCCCCCTTAGGCAGATCACAGACCATTTCCTGTCACCTGGGTTACCAGTGCAGAGTTATGATGTCACAATTCCCCTTAGGCAGATCACAGACAAGAGCCTGTCAACTGGTTGACTACTGCAGATTTATGATTTCACAATGCACCCTTAGGCAGATCACAGACAAGGTCCTGTCACCTGGGTGCCCAGTGCAGGGTTATGATGTCACAATGTCCAGTTAGGCAGATCACAGACAAGGGCCTGTCACCTCGGTGCCCAGTGCAGAGTTATGATATCACATTACACCCTTAGCCAGATCACAGAAAAGGTCCTGTCACCTAGGTCACCAGTGCAGAGTCATGATGTAACAATGCCCCTTAGCAGATCACAGACAAGGGCCTGTGACCTGGGTGACTAGTGCAGACTTATGATGTCACAATGCCCCCTTAGGCACGAGACAGACAAGGGCCTGTCACCTGTCTGACCAGTGCGGGGTCATGATGCCACAATGCTCCCGTAGGCAGATCACAGACAAAGGCCGGTCAGCAGGGTGACCCGTGCAGAGTTATGATGTCACAAAGACCCCTTAGGCAGATCACAGACAGGGCCCTGTCACCTGGGTGATCAGGGCAGAATTATGATGTCACAATACACCCTTATGCAGATGACAGACAAGGGCCTCTCACCTGGGTGCCCAGTACAGAGTTATGATGTCACAATTCCCCCTTAGGCAGATCACAGAAAAGGGCCTCTAACCCGGGTGCCCAATGCAGAGTTATGATGTCACAATGCCCCCTTAGGCAGATCACAGACAAGGTCCTGTTACCTGGGTAACCAGTGCAGAATTATGATGTCACAATGCCCCTTAGGCAGATCTCAGACATGGGCCTGTCACCTGGGTGACTAGTGCAGACTTATGATGTCACAATGCGCCCTTCGGCAGATCATAGACAAGGTCCAGTCACCTGGGTGACCAGTGCAGTGTTATGATGTCACAATACCCCCTTAGGCAGATCAAAGACAAAGGCCTCTCACCTGGGTGCCCAGGGCAGAGTTATGATGTCACAATCCCCCTTAGGCAGATCACAGACAAGGGCTTGTCACCTGGGTGACTAGTGCAGACTTATGATGTCACAATGCTCCCTTTGGCAGATCACAGAAAAGGGCCTGTCACCTGGGTGACCAGTGCAGAGATGTGATGTCACAATGCCCCCGTAGGCAGATAACAGAAAAGGGCCTGTCACCTGGGTAACCAGTGCAGAGTTATGATGTCAAAATATCCCCTTAGGCAGGTCACAGACAAGGGCCTGTCACCTCGGTGACCAATGCAGAGTTGTGATGTCACAATGCCCCCATAGGCAGATAACAGAAAAGGGCCTGCCACCTGGGTGACCAGTTTAGAGTTGTGATGTCGCAGTGCCCCCTTAGGCAGGTCACAGACAAGGTTTTGTCACCTGCGTGACCAATACAGAGTTATGATGTCACAATTCTCCCTTACGCAGATCACAGACAAGGGACTGACACCTCTGAGCCAGGGCAGAGTTATGATGTCACAATGACCCCTTAGGCAGATCACAGATAAGGGCCTGTCACCTGAGTGACCAGTAGAGATTTATAATGTTACAATGCCCCTTCAGGCAGATCACACACAAGAGCCTGTGACCTGTGTGACCACTGCAGGGTTATGATGTCACTATGCCCCCTTAGACAGATCACAGACAAAGGCCTGTCACCAGGGTGACCAGTGCAGAGTTATGATATCACAATGCCCCCTTAGGCAGATCACAGTCAGTGGGCTGTCACCTGGATGACCAGTTCAGAATTGTGATGTCACACTACCCCCTTAGGCAGATCACAGACAAAGGCCACCCACCTGGGTGCCCAGTGCAGGTTTATGGTGTCACAATGCCCCCTTAGGCAGATCACAGACAAAGTCCTGTCACCTGGGTAACCAGTGCAGACTTATGACGTCACAATGCCCCTTACGCAGAAAACAGTCAAGGTCCTGTCACCTGTGGGACTAGTGCAGACTTATGATGTCACAATGCGCCCTTAGGCATATCATAGACCAGGTCCTGTCACCTGGGTGACCAGTGCAGAGTTATTATGACACAAAACCCCCTTAGGCAGATCACAAACAAAGGCCTCTCACCTGGGTGCCCAGTGCAGAGTTATGATGTCACAATGCCTCATAGGTTGATCACAGACAAGGGCCTGCCACCTGGGTGAATAGTGCAGACTTATGATGTCACAAAGCCTCCTTAGGCAGTTCACAGACAAGGGCCTGTCACCTGGGTGTCCACTTCAGAGTTATGATGACACAATGCCCACCGAGTAATATCACAGACAAGGGCCTGTCACCTGGGTGACGATTGCAGAATTATGATGTCACAATGCCGCCTTAGGCAGATCACAGAAAAGGGCCTGTCTCCTGGGTGACCAGGGAAGAGTTATGATGTCACAATGCACCCTCTGGCAGATCTAAGACAAGGGCCTGTCACCTGGGTGACCAGTGCAGAGTTATGTTGTCACAATGCCCCCTCAGGCAGATCACACAAAAGGGCATATCACCTTTCTGACCAGTGCAGGGTTATGATGTCACAAAACCCCCTTAGGCAGATCACAAAAAAAGGCCTGTCACCAGGGTGACTAGTGCAGTGTCATGATGTCACAATGCCCTCTTATGCAGATCACACACTGTGGCCTGTCACCTGGGTGACCAGTGCAGAATTAAGATGACACATTACCACCTTACGCAGATCACAGACAAGGGCCTCTCACCTGGGTGCCCAGTGCAGAGTTATGATGTCACAATGCCCCCTTAGGGAGATCACAGACAGGGGCCTGTCACGTGGCTGCCCAATGCAGAGTTATGATGTCACAATGCCCCCTCAGGCACATCACAGACAATGTCCTGTCACCTGGGTGACCAGTGCAGAGTTATTATGTCACAATGCCCCTTAGGCAGATAACAGACAAGGGCCTGTCACCTGTGTGACCAGTGCAGGGTTATGATGACACCATGCCCCCTTAGGCAAATCACAGACAAAGGCCTGTCACCAGGGTGACCAGTGCAGAGTCATTTTATCACAATGCCCCCTTAGTCAGATCACAGTCAGTGGCCTGTCAACTGGATGACCAGTGCAGAGTAATGATTTCACAAGTCGCCCTTAAGCAGATCACAGACAGTGGCCTGTCACCTGGGTGACCAGGGCAGCATTAGGATGTCAAAATACCCCCTTAGGCAGATCACAGACAAGGGCCTCTCACCTGGGTGCCCAGTACAGAGTTATGATGTCACAATGCCCCCTAAGACAGATCACGGACAAGGGCCTGTCACATGGGTGCCCAGTGCAGAGTTATGATGTCACAATACACTCTTAGGCAGATCGCAAATAAGGTCCTGTCACCTGGGTTACCAGTGCAGAGTCATGATGTCACAATGCCCGTTACGCAGATCACAGACAAGGGCCTGTGACCTGGGTGACTAGTGCAGACTTATGATGTCACAATGCACCCTTTGGCAGATCACAGACAAGGGCCTGTCATCTGTCTGACCAGTGCAGGGTTATGATGCCACAATGCCCCCGTAGGTAGATCACAGACAAAGGCCTGTCGGCATCTTGACCAGTGCAGAGTTATGATGTCACAAACACCCCTTAGGCAGATCACCGACAGTGACCTGTCACCTGGGTGACCAGGGCAGAATTATGATGTCACAATACACACTTAGCCAGATCACAGACAAGGGCCTCTCACCTGGGTGCCAAGTACAGAGTTATGATGTCACAATTCCCCCTTAGGCAGATCACAGACAAGGGCCTGTCACCTGGGTGCCCAATGTAGAGTTATGATGTCACAATGCCCCCTTAGGCAGATCAAAGACAACGGCCTCTCACCTCGGTGCCCAGGGCAGAGTTATAATGTCACAATGCCCCTTAGGCAGATCACAGACAAGGGCCTGTCACCTGGGTGACTAGTGCAGACTTATGATATCACAATGCCCCCTTACGCAGATCACAGGCAAGGGCCTGTCTGCTGGGTGACCAGTGCAGAGTTATGATGTCAAAATGCCCCCTTAGGCAGATCACAGACAAGGGCCTGTCACCTGGGTGACCAGCGCGGAGTTATGATGTCACAATGTCCCCATAGGCAGATCACAGACAAGTTTCTGTCACCTGGGTGACCAGTGCAGAGTTATGATGTCACAATTCTCCCTTACGCAGAGAACAGACAAGGGACTGTCACCTGGGCGCCAGTGCAGAGTTATGATGTCATAATGACCCCTAAGGCAGATCACAGATAAGGGCCTGTCACCTGGGTGACCTGTACAGATTTATGATGTCACAATGCCCCTTCAGTCAGATCACACACAAGAGCCTGTGAATTGTGTGAGCATTGTAGGGTTATGATGTCACTATGCCCCCTTAGACAGATCACCGACAAAGGCCTGTCACCAGGGTGACCAGTGCAGAGTTATGATATAACAATGCCCCCTTAGGCAGATCACAGTCAGTGGCCTGTCACCTGAGTGACCAGTTCAGAATTATGATGTCACACTACCACCTTAGGCAGATTACAGACAAAGGCCACCCACCTGCGTGCCCAGTGCGGAGTTATGATGTCACAATGCCCCCTTAAGCAGATCACAGACAGGGACATGTCACCTGGGTGCCCAATGCAGAGCTATGATGTCACAATGCCCCGTTAGGCAGATCACAGACAAGGTCCTGTCACCTGGGTGACCAGTGCAGAGTTGTGACGTCACAATGCAACTTAGGCAGATCACAGACAAGGGCGTCACCTGGGTGACTAGTGAAGATTTATTATGTCACAATTCCCCCTTAGGCAGATCACAGAAAAGGGCATGTCACGTGGGTGACCAGTACAGAGTTCTCATGTCACAATGCCCCGTTAGGCAGATCACAAACAAGGGTCTGTCACCTGCGTGACCAGTGCAGAGTTATGATGTCACAATGCCCCCTCAGGCAGATCACACACAAGGGCCTGTCACCTGTGTGACCAGTGCAGGGTTATGATGTCACAATGCCCCCTTAGGCCGATCAGAGACAAAGGCCTGACACCAGGGTGACCAGTGCAGAGTTATGATGTCACAATGCCCCATTAAGAAGATCACAGACAGTGGCCTGTCACCTGGGTGACCAGTGCAGAATTATGATGTCACAATACCCCCTGAGGCAGATCACAGACAAGGGCCTGTCACCTGGAAGCCCAGTGCAGAGTTATGATGTCACAATGCCCCGTAGGCAGATCACAGACAAAGGCCTGTCAACTGGTGGACTAGAGCAGATTTATGATGTCACAATGCCCCCTTAGGCAGATCACAGACAAGGGCCTGGCACGTGGGTGACCAGTGCAGAGTTATGATGTCACAATACACACTTAGGCAGATCACAGATCAAGGCCTCTCACCTGTGTGCCCAGTGCAGACTTATGATGTCACAATGCCCCCTTAGGCAGATCACAGAAAAGGGCCTGTCACCTGGGTGACCAGTGCGGAGTTATGATGTCACTAGCCCCCTTTGGCACATCAAAGTCATGGACCTGTCACCTGGCTGCCCAGTGCAGGGTTGTGATGTCACAATACAACCTTAGGCAGATCACAGACAAGGAACTGTCACCTGGGTGTCCAGTGCAGAGTTATGTTGTCACAATGACCCCTTAGGCAGATCACAGAGAAGGTCCAGTAACCTGGGTGACCAGTGCAGAGTTATGATGTCACAATGCACCCTCAGGCATATCACAGACCAGGGACTGTCACCTGGGTGTCCAGTGCAGGGTTATGATGTCACAATGCCCCCTCAGGCAGATCACACACAGGGGCCTGTCACCTGTCTGACCAGTGTAGTGTTATGATGTCACAATGCCCACTAAGGCAGATCACTGACAAAGGCCTGTCACCTTCGTGACCATTGCAGAGTTATGATGACACAACTCCCCCTTAGGCAGATCACAGACAAGGGTCTGTCCCCTGGGTTACCAGTGCAGAATTATTATGTCACAATGCCCCTTTCACAAATCACAGACAAGGGTCTGTCACTTGGGTGACTACTGCAGACTTACGATGTCACAATGCCTCCTCAGGCAGATCACACACAAGGGCCTGTCACCTGTCTGACCAGTGCAGGGTTATGATGCCACACTGCCCCCTTAGGCAGATCACAGACAAAGGCCTGTCAGCAGGGTGACCAGTGCAGAGTTATGATGTCACAAAGCCCCCTTGGGCAGATCCCAGACAGTGGCCTGTCACCTGGGTGACCAAGGCAGAATTATGATGTCACAATACCCCCTTAGGCAGATCACAGGGAAGGGCCTCTCACTTGGGTGCCCAGTACAGAGTTTTGATGTCACAATGCCCCCTTACGCAGATCACAGACAAGGGCTTGTCACCTGGGTGCCCAATGCAGAGTTGTGGTATCCGAATGCCCCCTTAGGCAGATCACAGACAAGGTCCTGTCACCTGGGTAACCAGTGCAGAGTTATGATGTCACAATGCCCCTTAGGCACATCACAGACAAGGTCCTGTCACCTGCGTGACTAGTGCAGACTTATGTTGTCACAATGTGCCCGTAGGCAGATCATTGTCCAGGGCCTGTCTCCTGAGTGATCAGTGCAGAGTTATGATGTCACAACACCCCCTTAGGCAGATCACAAAAAAAGGCCTCTCAACTGGGTGCCTTGTGCAGAGTTATGATGTCAAAATGCCCCATAGGTAGATCACAGACAAGGGCCTGCCACCTGGGTGAGTAGTGCAGACTTATGATGTCACAAAGCCCGCTTAGGCAGTTCACAGACAAGGGCCTGTCACCTGGGTGTCCACTGCAGAGTTATGATGACACAATGCCCACCGAGGAATATCACAGACAAGAGCCTGTCACCTGGTTGACGATTGCAGAATTATGATGTCACAATGCCGCCTTAGGCAGATCACAGAAAAGGGCCTTTCTCCTGGGTGACCAGTGAAGAGTTATGATGTCACAATGCACCCTCTGGCAGATCTAAGACAAGGGCCTGTCACCAGGGTGACCAGTGCTGACTTATGATGTCACAATGCCCCCTCAGGCAGATCAAAGACAAGGGAATGTCACCTTTCTGACCAGTGCAGGGTTATGATGTCACAAATCCCCCTTAGGCAGATCACAAACAAAGGCCTGTCACCAGGGTGACCAGTGCAGAGTTATGATGTCACATTGCCCTGTTAGGCAGATCACAGACAGTGGCCTGTCACCTGGGTGACCAGTGCAGAATTAAGATGTCACAATACCCCCTTAGGCAGTTCACAGACAAGGACCTCTCACCTGGGTTCCCAGTGCAGAGTTATGATGTCACAATGCCCCCTTTGGCAGATCTCAGACAGGGGCCTGTCACGTGGCTGCCCAATGCAGAGTTATGATGTCACAATGCCCACTAAGGCAGATCACAGACAATGTCCTGTCACCTGGGAGACCAGTGCAGAGTTATTATGTCACAATGCGCCTTAGGCAGATAATAGACAAGGGCCTGTCACCTCGGTGACAAGTGCAGACTTATGATGTCACAATGCCCCTTTAGGCAGATCACAGACAAGGGCCTGTCACCTGGGTGATGAGTACAGACTTCTGAAGTCACAATGCCCCCTTACGCAGATCACAGACAGTGGCCTGTCACCTGGGTGACCAGTGCCGAATTATGATGTCACAATTCTCCCTTAGGCAGAACACAGACAACGGCCTGTCACGTGGGTAACCAGTGCAGAGTTATGAAGTCACAATGCCCCTTCAGGCAAATCACACACAAGGGCCTGTCACCTGAGTGACCAGTGCAGGGTTATGATGTCACCATGCCCCCTTAGGCAGATCACAGAAAAAGGCCTGTCACCAGGGTGACCAGTGCAGAGTTATTTTATCACAATGCCCCCTTACGCAGACCACAGTCAGTGGCCTGTCAACTGGGTGACCAGTGCAGTGTTATGATTTCACAAGTCCCCCTTAAGCAGATCACAGAGTGTGGCCTGTCACCTGGGTAACCAGGGCAGAATTAGGATGTCAAAATACCCCCTTAGGCAGATCACAGACAAGGGCCTCTCACCTGGGTGCCCAGTACAGAGTTATGATGTCACAATGCCCCCTAAGACAGATCACAGACAAGGTCCTGTCACATCGGTGCCCAATGCAGAGTTATGATGTCAAAATTCCCCCTTAGGCAGATCACAAACAAGGTCCTTTCACCTGGGTAACCAGTGCAGAGTAATGATATCACAATGACCCTTAGGCAGATCACAGACAAGGGCCTGTCACCTGAGAGACTAGTGCAGACTTACGATGTCACAATGCGCCCTTAGGCAGATCATAGACAAGGGCCTGTCACCTGGGTGACCAGTGCAGATTTATGATGTCACAATACCCCTTAGGCAGATCACAGAGAAAGGCCTCTCACCTGTTTGCCCAGTGAAGAATTATGATGTCACAATGCCCCTTAGGCAGATCACAGACAAGGGCCTGTCACCTGCGTGACTAGTGCACACTTATGATGTCACAATGCCCCCTTAGGCAGATCACAGACAAGGGTCTGTCTCCTGGCTGACCAGTGCAGAGTTATGATGTCACAATGCACCCGTTGGCAGATACCAGAAAAGGGCCTGTCACATGGGTGACCAGTGCAGAGTTATGATGTCACAATGCCCACCTAGGAAAATCACAGACAAGGGCCTGTCACCTGGGTGACCATTGCAGAATTATGATGTCACAGTACCCCCTTAGGCAGACCACAGTCAAGGGCCTCTCACCTGGGTGCCCAGGGCTTAGTTATGATGTCACAATGCCCCCTAAGGCAGAACACAGACAAGGGCCTGTCACCTGAGTGCCTAATGCAGAGTTATGATGTCACAATGCCCCCTTAGGCAGAACGCAGACAAGGGCCTGTCACCTGGGTGCCTAATGCAGAGTTATGATGTCACAATGCCCCCATAGGCAGATCACAGACAAGGTCCTGTCACCTGGGTTTCCAGTGCAGGGTTTTGATGTCACAAAGCCCCTTAGGCAGATAACAGACAAGGGCCTGTCAACTGGTTGACTAACGTAGATTTCTGATGTCACAATGCCCCCTAAGGCAGATCATAGACAAGGGCCTGTCACCTAAGGGACCAGTGCAGTGTTATGATGTCAAAATGACCCCTTAGGCAGATCACAGATAAGGGCCTGTCACCTTGGTGACCACTACAGAGTTATGATGTCACAATGCCCCCTTAGGCAGAACACAGACAAGGCGCTGTCAAATGGGTGACCAGTGCAGAGTTATGATGTCACAATGCACCTTCAGGTAGATCACAGACAAGGGCCTGTCAGGTGTCTGACCAGTGCAGGGTTATGATCCCACAATGCCCCCTTAGGCAGATCACAGACAAAGGCCTGTCAACACGGTGAGCAGTGCAGAGTTATGATGTCACAAAGCCCTCTTAGGCAGATCACAGACATTGGCCAGTGACCTGGGTGACCAGGGCAGAATTATGATGTCACAATACCCCCTTAGGCTGGGGAGAAAAGCGCCTCTCACCTGGGTGCCCAGTACAGAGTTATGATGTCACAATGCCCCCTTCGGAAGATCACAGTCAAGGGCCTGTCACATGGGTGCCCAATGCAGAGTTATATGTCACAATACACCCTTAGGCAGATCACAGAGAAGATCCTCTCACATGGGTAACCAGTGCAGAGTTATGATGTCACAATGCCCCTTAGGCAGATCACAGACAAGGGCCTGTCACCTGAGTGACTAGTGCACACTTATGATTTCACAGTGCGCCCTTAGGCAGATCATAAACAAGGGCCTGTCACCAGGGTGACCAGTGCAGAGTTATCATGACACAATACCCCCTTAGGCAGATCACACTCAAAGACATCTCACCTAGGCTCCCAGTGCAGAGTTATGATGTCACAATGCCCCTTAGGCTGATCTCAGACAAGGGCCTGTCACCTGGGTGACTAGTGAAGACTTATGATGTCACAATGCCCCCTTAGGCAGATCACAGACAAGGGCCTGTCACCTGGGTGACCAGTGCAGAGTTATGATGTAACAATGCCCCCGTAGGCAGATAACAGACAAGGGCCTGTCACCTGGGTGACCAGTGCAGGGTTATGATGTCAAAATACTCCCTGAGGCAGATAACTGACAAGGGACTGTCATCTGCGTGCCCAGTGCTGTGTTATGATGTCACAATGACCCCTTAGGCAGATCACAGATAAGGACCTGTCACCTAGGTGACTAGTAAATGGTTATAATGTCACAATGCCCCCTTAGGCAGATCACAGACAAAGGCCTGTCAGCAGGGTGACCAGTGCAGAGTCATTGTGTGACAAAGCCCCTTTAGGCAGATCACAGACAGTGGCGGTTCACCAGGGTGACCAGGGCAGAATTATGATGTCACACTACCCCCGTAGGCAGATCACACACAAGGGCCTGTCACCTGGGTGCCCAGTACAGAGTAATGATATCACAATGCCCCCTTAGGCAGATCACAGACAAGGGCCTGTCTCTTGGGTGACCAGTGCAGAGTTATGTTGTCACAATAGCCCGTTAGGCAGATCACAGACAAAGGCCTCTCACCTGGGTGCCCAGTGCAGTTATGATGTCACAATGCCCCTGAGGCAGATCACAGACAAGGGCCTGTCACGAGGGTGACTTGTGCAGACTTATGATGTCACAATGCCCCCTTAGGCAGATCACAGACAAGGGCCTGTGACTTGGGTGACCAGTGCAGAGTTATGATGTCACAATGCCCCGTAGGCAGATAACAGAAAAGGGCCTGTCACCTGGGTGACTACTGCAGAAGTATGATGTCACTATTTCTCTTAGGCAGATCACAGACAAGGGCCTGCCACCTGGGAGTCCATTGCAGAGTTATGATGACAAAATGCCAACCTAGGAAGATCACAGACAAGGGCCTCTCATCTTGGTGACCATTGCACAATAATGATGTCACAATGACCCGTTAGGCAGATCACAGACAAGGGCCTGTCATCTGGGGGACCAGTGCAGAGTTCCGATGTCACAATGCACCCTCAGGCAGATCACAGACCTCGGCCTGTCACCTGGGTGACAAGTGCAGAGTTATGATGTCACAGTGCCCCCTCAGGGAGAGCACACAGCAGGGCGTGTCACCTGTGTGACCAGTGCTGGGTTCTGATGTCACAATGCCCAGTTAGGCAGATCACAGACAAAGGCCTGTCACCACAGTGACCCGTGCAGAGTTATGATGTCACAATACCCCCTTACTCAGATCACAGACAGTCGCCTGTCACCTGGGTGACCAGTGCCGAATTATGATGTCACAATGCACCCTTAGGCAGATCACAGACAAGGGCCTGTCACCTGGGTGCCCAGTGCAGAGTTATGATGTCAGAATGCCCCCTTATGCAGATCACAGACAGTGGCCTGTCACCTGGGTGACCAGTGCAGAATTATCATGTCACAATACTCCCTTAGGCAGATCACCGACAAGGGCCTGTAACCTGGGTACCCAATGGAGAGTTATGATATCACAATGACCCTTAGGCAAATCACAGAAAAGATCCTGTCACCTGGGTTACCAGTGCAGAGTTATGATGTCACAATGCCCTTTACATAGATCACAGAAAAGGGCCTGTCACCTGGGTGACTAGTGCAGACTTATGATGTCAGAATGCCCCCTTAGGCAGATCACAGAAAAAGGCCTGTCACCTTGGTGACCAGTGCAGAGTTATAATGTCACAATAGTGCCTTAGGCAGATCACAGAAAAGGGTCTGTCACCTGGGTGACCACTGCAGAGTTATGATGTCACAATGCCCCCTCAGGCAGATCACACACAAGGGCCTGTCACCTGTGTGACCAGTGCAGTGTTATGATGTCACAATGCCCCCTTAGGCAGATCAGAGACAAAGGCCTGTCACCAGGGTGATCAGTACAGAGTTATAATGTCACAATGCCCCCTTAGGCAGATCACAGACAGTGGCCTCTGACCTGGGTCGCCAGTTCAGAATTATGATGTCACAATACCCCCTTAGGCCAATCACAGACAACGGCCTCTCACCTGGGTGCCCAGTGCGGAGTTATGATGTCACAATACCCACTTAGGCAGAACACAGACAAGGGCCTGCCACCTGGGTGCCCAATATAGAGTTATGATGTCACAATGCACCCTCAGGCATATCACAGTCAAGGGCCTGTAACCTGTCTGACCAGTGCAGGTTTATGATGCCACATTGCCCCCTTAGGCAGATCACCAAAAAGGGCCTGTCACCTGGGTGCGCAGTACAGAGTTATGATATCACAATGCCCCCTTGGGCATATCACAGATAAGGGCCTTGCACATGGGTGCCCAATGCAGAGTTATGATGTCACAATGCACCCTTAGGCAGATCACAGACAAGGTCCTGTCACCAGGGTAACCAGTGCAGAGTTATGTTGTCACAATGCCCCTTAGGCAGATCACAGACAAGGGCCTGTCACCTGTGAGACCAGTGCAGGTTTATGATGTCACAATGCCCCCTTAGGCAGATCATAGAAAACGGCCTGTCACCAGGGTGATCAGTACAGAGTTATAATGTCACAATGCCCCCTTGGGCAGACCACAGATAAGGGCCTGCCACCTCGGTGCCTAATATAGAGTTATGATGTCACAATGCCCCCTTGGGCAGATCACACACAAGGGCCTGTCACCTGGGTGACTAGTGCAGACTTATGATGTCACAATGCCCCCTTATGCAGATCACAGACAAGGGGATGTCACCTGGGTGACGAGTGCAGGGTTATGATGTCACAATGCCCGCTTAGGCAGATCAAAGTCATGGGCCTGTCATCTGGCTGCCCGGTGCAGAGTTATGATGTCTCAATACACCCATAGGCAGATCACAGACAACGGACTGCCACCTGCGTGCCCAGTGCAGGGTTATGATGTCACAATGCACCCCCAGGCAGATCACAGACAAGGGCCTGTCACCTGTCTGACCAGTGCAGGTTTATGATGCCACATTGCCCCTTTAGGCAGATCAGAGACAAAGGCCTGTCAGCAGTGTGACCAATGCACAGTTATGATGTCACAATACTCCCTGAAGCAGATCACAGACAGAGGACTGTCATCTGGGTGCCCAGTGTGGTGTTGTAATGTCACAATGACCCTTTGGCAGATCACAGATAAGGGCCTGGCACATGGTTGCCCAATGCAGAGTTATGATGTCACAATGCACCCTTTGGCAGATCACAGATAAAGGCCTGTCACCTGGGTTACCAGTACCGAGTTATAATGTCACAATACCCCAATAGGCAGATCACAGGCAAGGCACTGTCACATGTGTGACCAGTGCAGAGTTATGATGTTACAGTGCACCCTCAGGCAGATCACAGACAACGGCCTGTCACCTGTCTCACCATTGCAGGTTTAGGATGCCACAATGCCCACTTAGGCAGATCACAGACAAAGGCCTGTCAGCAGGGTGACCAGTGCAGAGTCATGATGTGACAAAGCCCCCTTAGGCAGATCACAGACAGTGGCCTGTCACCTGGGTGACCAGGGAAGAATTATGATGTCACACTACCCCCGTAGGCAGATCACAGACAAGGGCCTGCCACCAGGGTGGCCAATGCAGAGTTATGATGTCACAGTGCCCCTTAGGCAGATCACAGACAAGGGCCTGTCACATGGGTGACTAGTGCAGACTTATGATGTCACAATCCGCCCTTAGGCTGATCATAGACAAGGGCCTGTCACCTGGGTGACCAGTGCAGAGTTATGATGTCACAATAGCACCTAAGGGAGATCACAGACAACGGCCTCCCACCTGGATGCCCAGTGCAGAGTTATGATGTCACAATGCCCCTTAGGCAGATTACAGACAAGGGCTGTCACGTGGGTGACTAGTGCAGACTTATGATGTCACAATGCCACCTTAGGCAGATCACAGACAAGGGCCTGTCACCTGGTTGACCAGTGCAGAGTTATGATGTCACAATACCTCGTAGGAAGATAACAGAAAAGGGCCTGTCACCTGGGTGACCACTGCAGAATTATGATGTCACAATGTCCCCTAAGGCAGATCACAGATAAGGGCCTGTCACC
Organism: Pan paniscus; assembly: GCF_029289425.2. Taxonomy (NCBI): domain Eukaryota; kingdom Metazoa; phylum Chordata; class Mammalia; order Primates; family Hominidae; genus Pan; species Pan paniscus. The sequence goes on from NC_073271.2 coordinate 868,593, forward strand.
TGGCTGTCCATTGCAGAGTTATGATGACAAAATGCCCACCTAGGAAGACCACAGACAAGGGCCTCTCATCTGGGTAACCATTGCAGAATTTTGATGTCACAATGACCCCCTAGGCAGATCACAGACAAGGGCCTGTCACCTCGGGGTCCAGTGCAGAGTTACGATGTCACAATGCACCCTCAGGAAGATCACAGAACAGGGCGTGTCACCTGGGTGACCAGTGCAGTGTTATGACGTCACAATACCCCCTTAGGCAGATCAAAGACAAGGGCCTGTCACCTGGGTGCCCAGTGCAGAATTATGATATCACAATGCCACCTTAGACAAATCACAGAAAAGGGCCTGTCACCTGGGTGCCCAATGCAGAGTTATGATGTCACAATGCCCCATAGCCACATAACAGAAAAGGGCCTGTCACCTGGGGGACCACTGCAGAATTATGATGTCACAATGCCCCCTTCGGCAGATCACAGAAAAGGGCCTGTCACCTAGGTGTCCATTGCAGAGTTATGATGACAAAATTCCCACCCAGGAAGATCACAGACAAGGGCCTCTTATCTGGGTGACCATTGCAGAATTATGATGTCACAATGACCCCTTAGGCAGATCACAGACAAGGGCCTGTCACCTGGCTGACCAGTGCAGAGTTACGATCTCACAATGCCCACTCAGGGAGAGCACACACAAGGGCGTGTCACCTGTGTGACCAGTGCAGGGTTATGATGTCACAATGCCCCGTTAGGCAGATCACAGACAAAGGCCTCTCACCACGGTGACCAGTGCAGAGTTATGATGTCACAATGCCCCCTTACGCAGATCACAGACACTGCCCTGTCACCTGGGTGACCGGTGCCAAATTATGATGTCACAATACCCCCTTAGGCAGATGAGAGACAAGGGCCTGTCACCTGGGTGCCCAGTGCAGAGTTCTAATGTCACAATGCCTCCTTCGGCAGATGACAGACAAGGGCCTGTAATCTGGGTGCCCAATGCAGAGTTATGATGTCACAAAGCCCCCTTAGGCAAATCACAGACAAGGTCCTGTCACCGGGGTTACCAGTGCAGAGTTATGACGTCACAATGCCACTTAGGAAGATGACAGACAAGGGCCTGTCACCTGGGTGACTACTGCAGACTTACGATGTCACAATGCCCCTTTAGGCACATCACAGACAAGGGCCTGTCACCTGGGTGACCAGAACAGAGTTATGATGTCACAAAGCCCCGTTAGGCAGATCACAAACAAGGGTCTGTCACCAGGCCGACCAGTGCAGAGTTATGATGTCACCATGCCTCCTCAGGAAGATCACACTTAAGGGCCTGTCACCTGTGTGACCAGTGCAGGGTTATGATGTCACAATGCCCCGTTACGCAGATCACAGACAGTGGCCTGTCACCTGGGGGATGAGTGCATAATTATGATGTCACAATACCCCCTTAGGCAGATCACACTGAAGGGCCTGTCACCTGGGTGTCCAGTGCAGAGTTATGATGTCACAATGAAACCTTGGACAGATCACAGACAAGGGCCTGTCACCTGGGTGCCCAGTGCAGAATTATGATGTCACAATGCATCCTTAGGCAGATCACAGACAAGGGCCTATAACCTGGGTGCCCAATGCAGAGTTATGATGTCACAATGACCCTTAGGCAGATCACAGACATGGTCCTGACACCTGGGTTACCAGTGCAGAGTTATGAAGTCACAAGGCCCCTTACACATTTCACAGACAAGGGCCTGTCACCTGGGTGACTAGTGCAGAGTTATGATGTCACAATGCTCCCTTAGGCAGATCACAGACAAAGGCCTCTCACCTGGGTGCCCAGTGCAGAGTTATGATGCCACAATCCCCCCTTAGGCAGAACACAGACAAGGGCCTGCCACCTGGGTGCCTAATGTAGAGTTATGATGTCACAATGCCCCCTTAGGCAGATCACAGACAAGGTCCTGTCACCTGGCTTACCAGTGCCGAGATACGATGTCACAATGACGCTTAGGCAGATCACAGACAAGGGCCTGTCACCTGGGTGACCAGTGCAGGGTTATGATGTCACAATGCCCCCTTAGGCAGATCAAAGTCATGGGCCTGTCACCTGGCTGCCCACTGCAGAGTTATGATATCTCAATAAACCCTTAGGCAAATCACAGACAAGGGACTGTCACCTGGGTGCGCAGTGAAGAGTTATGATGCCACAGTGACAACTTAGGCAGATCACAGATATGGGCGTGTCATCTGGGTGACGGGTACAGAGTTATGATGTCAGAATTCCCCCTTAGGCAGATCACAGATAAGGGCCAGTCTCCTGGGTGACAAGTGCAGAGTTATGATGTCAGAATGCACCCTCAGGCAGATCACAGAAAAGGGACTGTCACATGGGTGACCAGTGCAGAGGTATGATGTCACAATGCCCCCTCAGGCAGATCACACACAAGGGCCTGTGACCTGTCTGACCAGTGCAGGGTAATGATGTCACAATGCCCCCTTAGGCAGATCACAGACAAAGGCCTGTCACCAGGGTGACCAGTGCAGAGTTATGATGTCACAATGCCCGCTTAGGCAGATCACAGACAAGGGTTTGTCACCTGGGAGACCAGTGCAGAGTTATGATGTCCCAATTCTCAATTAGGCAAATCACAGACAAGGGAATGTCATCTAGGTGTCCAGTGCAGAGTTATGATGTCACAATGACCCCTTAGGCAGATCACAGCTAAGGGCCTGTCACCTGGGTGACCAGTGCAGATTTAGGATGTCACAATAACCCCTTAGGGAGATCACAGACAAAGGCCTCCCTCCTGGGTGCCCTTTGCAGGGTTATGTTGTCACATTGCACCCTTAGGCAGATTACAGACAAAGGCCTGTCACCTGGGTGACCAGTGCAGAGTTGTGATGTCACAGTATTCCCTTAGGCAGATCACAGACAAGGGTCTGACACCTGGGTGACCAGTGCAGAGTTATGATGTCCCAATACTCCCTTAGGCAGATCACAGACAAGGGAATGTCATCTAGTTGCTCAGTGCAAAGTTATGATGTCACAATGACCCCTTAGGCAGATCACAGCTAAGGCCCTGTCACCTGGGTGACCAGTACAGAGTTATGATGTCACAATGCCCCCTGAGACAGATCACAGACAAGGGAAGGGCACCTGTCTGACCAGTGCACGTTTATGATGCCACACTGCCCCCTTAGGCAGATCACAGACAAAGGCCTCTCAGCAGGGTGACCAGAGCACAGTTATGATGTCACAATACTCGCTGAGGCCGATCACAGACAAGGGACTGTCATCTGGGTGCCCAGTACAGAGTTATAATGCCACAATGCCCCCATAGGCAGATCACAGACAAGGCACTGTCACATGTGTGACCAGTGCAGAGTTATGATGTCACAATGCACCTTCAGGCTGATCACAGACAAGAGCCAGTCACCTCTCTGACCAGTGCAGGTTTATGATGCCACAATGCCCACTTAGGCAGACCACAGACAAAGGCCTGTCAGCAGGGTGACCAGTGCAGAGTCATGATGTGACAAAGCCCCCTTAGGCAGATCACAGACAGTGGTGGGTCACCTTGGTGACCAGGGCAGAATTATGCTGTCACACTACCCCCGTAGGCAGATCACAGACAGGGGCCAGTCACCTGGGTGCCCAGTACAGTGTTATGATATCACAATGCCCCCTTAGGCAGATCACAGACAGGGGCCAGTCACCTGGGTGCCCAGTACAGTGTTATGATATCACAATGCCCCCTTAGGCAGGTCACAGACAAGGACCTGTTACCTGGGTGACTAGTGAAGATTTATGATGTCACAATGCGCCCTTAGGCAGATCATAGACAAGGGCTTGTCACCTGGGTGGCCAGTGCAGAGTTATGATGTCTCAATGCCCCTTAGGCAGATCACAGACAAGGGCCTGTCACCTGGGTGACCAGTGCAGACTTATGATGTCACTATGCCCCGTAGGCAGATAACAGAAAGGGGTCTGTCACCTGGGTGACTACTGCAGAATTATGACGTCACCATGTCCCCTTAGGCAGATCACAGACAAGGGCCTGTCACCTGGGTGTCCACTGCACAGTTGTGATGACCAAATACCCACCTAGGAAGATCACAGACAAGGGTCTCTCATCTGGGTGACCATTGCAGAATAATGATGTCACAATGCCCCCTTAGGCAGATCACAGTCAGGGCCCTGTCACCTGGGTGCCCAATGCAGAGTTATGATGTCACGAGGCCCCCTTAGGAGGATCACACACAAGGTCCTGTCATCTGGGTGACCAGAGCGGAGTTATGATGTCACAATGCCCCTTAGGCAGATCACAGACAAGGGCATGTGACCTGGGTGCCCAAAGCAGAATTATGATGTCACAAAGCCCCCTTTGGCAGATCACAGAGAAGGTACTGTCACCTGGGGGACCAGTGCAGACAAAGGCCTGTCACCAGGTTGACTGTGCAGAGATATGGTGTCACAAAGCGCCCTTAGGCAGATCACAGACAAGGTCCTGTCACCTGGGTGACTAGTGCATAGTTATGATGTCACAAAGACCCTTAGGCAGATCAGAGACAAGGTCCTGTCACCTGGGTGACCAGTACAGTGTTATGATGTCACAATGCCCCGTTAGGCAGCTCACAATCATGGGTCTGTCATTTTGGTGACCAGTGCAGAGTTATGATGTCACACTGCCCCCGCAGGCACATCACACACAAGGGCCTGTCACCTGTGTGACCAGTGCCGTATTATGATGTAAAAATGCCCCCTTAGGCAGATCACAGGCAAAGGCCTGTCACCAGGGTGACCAGTGCACTGTTATGATGTCACAATGCCCCCTTAGGCAGATCACAGACAAGGGCCTGTCTCCAGGATGACCACTGCAGTGTTATGATGTCACAATGCCCCCGTAGGCAGATAACAGGAAACAGCCTGTCACCAGGGTGACCAGTGCAGAGTTATGATGTCACAATGCCCCCTAAGGCAGATCACACACAAAGGCCTGTCCCCTGGGTGACCAGTGTAGGGTTATGATGTCACAATGAACCCTTAGGCAGATCACAGAAAAAGGCCTGTCACCAGGGTGACCAGTGCAGTGTTATGATGTCACAATGCCCCCTGAGGCAGATCACAGACAGTGGCCTGTCACCTGGGTGACCAGTGCAGAATTATGATGTCACACTACCCCCTTAGGCAGATCACAGCAAAGGCCTCTCACCTGGGTGCCCAGTGCAGAGTTATGATGTCACAATGCCCCCTTAGATCACAGAGAGGGGCCTGTCACCTGGGTGCCCAATGCAGAGTTAGGATGTCACAATGCCCCCTTAGGCAGATCACAGACAAGTCCTGTCACCTGGGTGACCAGTGCAGAGTTATGATGTCACAAGCCCCCTTAGGCATATCACAGACAAGGGCCTGTATCCTGGGTGCCCAATGCAGAATTATGATGTCAAAATGCCCCCTTAGGCAGATCACAGACAGGGGCCTGACACTTGGATGCCCCATGCAGAGTTATGATGTCACAATGCCCCTTAGGCAGATCACAGACAAGGGCATGTAACCTGGATGCCCAATGCAGAATTATGATGTCACAAAGCCCCCTTAGGCAGATCACAGACAAGGTACTGTCCCCTTGGTGATCAGTGCAGAGTTATGATGTCACAATGCCCCTTACGCAAATCACAGACAAGGGCCTGTCACCTGGGTGACTAGTGCAGACTTATGATGTCACAATGCCCCGTTAGGCAGATAGCAGGCAAGGGCCTGTCACCTGGGTGCCCACTGCATAATTATGATGTCACAATGCCCCCTTAGGGAGATCACAGACAAGGGTCTGTTACCTGGGAGTCTAGTACAGAGTTATGATGTTGCAATACTCCCTTAGGCAGATCACAGACGAGGGACGGTCACCTGCGTGGCCAGTGGAGAGTTATGATGTCACAATGACCCCTTAGGCAGATCACAGATAAGGGCCTGTCACCTGGGTGAACAGTACAGAGTTATGATGTCACAAGACCCCCTTATGCAGATAACCGACAAGGGCCTGTCAATTGGGTGACCAGTGCAGTGTTATGATGTCACAATGCACCTTCAGGCAGATCACAGACAAGGGCTTGTCACGTGGGTGACCAGTGCAGAGTTATGTTGTCACAATGCCCCCTCAGGCAGATCACAGACAAGGGACTGTCACCTGTGTGACCAGTGCAGGTTAATGATGTCACAATGCCACCTTAGGCAGATCACAGACAAAGGCCTGACACCAGGGTGACCAGTGCAGATTTACGATGTCACAATGCCCCCTCAGGCAGATCACACACAAGGGCCTGTCCCTGTCTGACCAGTGCATGGTTATGAAGTCACAATGCCCCTTAGGAAGATCACAGACAAGGGCCAGTAACCTGGGTGCCCAATGCAGAGTTATGATGTCACAAAGCCCCCTTAGGCAGATCACAGACAAGGTTCTGTCACCTGGGTGACCATTGCAGGTTTATGATAACACAATGACCCCTTAGGCAGATCACAGACAGTGGCCTGTCACCTGGGTGACCAGTTCAGAATTATGATGTCACAATACCCCCTTAGGCACATCACAGACAATGGCCTCTCACCTGGGTGACCAGTGCAGAGATATGATGTCACAATGCGCCCTTAGGCAGATCACAGAGAAGGCCCTGCCACGTGGGTGACCAGTTCAGTGTTTTGATGTCAAAATGCCTCTTAGGCAGAATAGACACAAGGTCCTGTCACCTGGGTGACCAGTACAGAGTTATGATGTCACAATGCACCCTTAGGCATATCACAATCATGGGTCTGTCACTTTGGTGACCAGTGCAGAGTTATGATGTCACAATGCCCCCTCAGGCAGATCTCACAAAAGGGCCTGTCACGTGTGTGGCCAGTGCAGTATTATGATGTCAAAATGCCCCCTTAGGCAGATCACAGAGAAAGGTCTGTCACTAGGGTGACCTGTGCACTGTTATGATGTCACAATGCCCCCTTAGGCAGATCACAGACAAGGGCCTGTCACCTGGGTGACCAGTGCAGAGTTATGATGTCACAATGCCCCCGTAGGCAGATAACAGAAAACGGCCTGTCACCTGGGTGACCAGTGCAGAGTTATTATGTCACAATGCCCCCTCAGGCAGATGACAGACAAGGGCCTGTCACCTGTGTGACGAGTGCAGGTTTATGATGTCATATTGCCCCGTTAGGCAGATCATAGACAAAGGCCTCTCACCATGGTGACCAGTGGAGAGTTATGATGTCACAATACTCCCTTAGGCAGATCACACACAACGGTCTGTTAACTGGGTGACCAGTGCAGTCTTGCGATGTCACAATACTCCCTTAGGCAGATCAAAGACAAGGGACTGTCACCTGGGTTCCCAGTGCAGAGTTATGATGTCACAATGACCCATTAGGAAGATCACAGATAAGGGCCTTTCACCTGCATGTCCAGTACAGAGTTATGATGTCACAATGCCCCCTTAGGCAGAACACAGACAAGGGCCTGTCACCTGGGTGACCAGTGCAGAGTTATGATGTCACAATGCCCCCTCAGGGAGATGACAGACAAGGGCTTCTCACCTGGGTGAGCAGTGTAGAGATATGATGTCACAATGCGCCCTTAGGCAGATCACAGACAAGGTCCTGTCACCTGGGTGACCAGTGCAGAATTATGATGTCACAATGCCCCCTAGGCAGATCAGAGACAAGGGCCTGTCACCCGGGTGACCAGTAGAGAGTTATGATATCACAATGCCTCGTTAGGCAGATCACAAACATAGGTCTGTCACTTTGGTGACCAGTGCAGAGTTATGATGTCACAATGCCCCCACAGGCAGATCACTCACAAGGGCCTGTCACCTGTGAGTCCAGTGCAGTATTATGATGTCAAAATGCCCCCTTAGGCAGATCACAGACAATGGCCTGTCACCAGGGTGACCTGTGCACTGTTATGATGTCACAATGCCCCCTTAGGCAGATCACAGATAAGGGCCTGTCACCTGGGTGACCAGTGCAGAGTTATGATGTCACAATGCCCCCGTAGGCAGATAACAGAAAACGGCCTGTCACCTGGGTGACCAGTGCAGAGTTATTATGTCACAATGCCCCTTTAGGCAGATCACAGACAAGGGCCTGTTACCTGTGTGACCAGTGCAGGGTTATGATGTCACATTGCCCCGTTAGGCAGATCACAGACAAAGGCCTTTCAACATGGTGACCAGTGGAAAGTTACGATGTCACAGTACTCCCTTAGGCAGATTGCAGACAACGGTCTGTTAACTGGGTGACCAGTGCAGTGTTGTGATGTCACAATACTCCCTTAGGCAGATCAAAGACAAGGGACTGTCACCTGGGTCTCCAGTGCAGAGTTGTGATGTCACAATGACCCATTAGGAAGATCACAGATAAGGGCCTGTCAGCTGGGTGACCAGTACAGAGTTATGATGTCACAATGCACCCTTAGGCAGATCACAGACATGGTCCTGTCACCTGGGTGACCAGTGTAGAGTTAGGCGGTCACAATGCCCCTTAGGCAGATCACAGACAAGGGCCTGTCACCTGGATGCCCAATGGAGAATTATGATGTCACAATGCCAGCTTAGGCAGATCACAGACAGGGGCCTGTCACCTGGATGCCCAATGCCAAGTTATTATGTCACAATGCCCCCTAAGGCAGATCACAGATAAGGTCTTGTCACCTTGGTGACCAGTGCAGAGTTATGATGTTACGATGCCCGTTAGGGAGATCACAAAGAAGGGCCTGTAACCTGGGTGCGCAGTGCAGATTTATGATGTCACAATGCCCCTTTAGTCAGATCACAGACAAGGTCCTTTCACCTGGGTTACGAGTGCAGAGTTATGACGTCACAATACCCCCTTATACAGATCACAGACAAGGGCCTGACACCTGGGTACCCAGTGCGAATTTATGATGTCACAATGCACCCTTAGGCAGAACACAGACAAGGGCCTGTCACCTGGGTGTCTAATGGAGAGTTATGATGTCACACTGCCCCCTTAGGCAGATCACAGACAGGGTCCTGTCACCTGGGTAACCAGTGCAGAGTTCTGATGTCATAATGCCCCCTCAGGCAGATCACAACCAAGGGCCTATCACCTGTGTGACCGGTGCAGGGTTATGATGTCACAATGCCCCCTTAGGCAGATCACAGACAACGGCCTGCCACCAGGGTGACCAGTGCAGAATTATGATGTCACAATACCCCCTTAGGTAGATCACACACAAGGGCCTCTCACCTGGGTGCCCAGTGCAGAGTTACGATATCACAATGCCCCCGAAGGCAGATAACCGACAAGGGACTGTCACCTGGGTGCCTAATGCAGTTATGATGTCACAATGGCTCCTTAGGCACATCACAGACTAGGGCCGGTCACCTGGGTGACTAGTGGAGACTTATGACGTCACAATGCCCCCTTAGGCAGATCACAGACAAAGGCCTGTCACCTCGGTCACCAGTGCAGAGTAATGATGTCACAATGCCCCAGTAGGCAGATAACAGAAAACGGCCTGTCACCTGTGTGACCAGTGCTGGGTTATGATGTCACATTTGCCCATTAGGTGGATCACAGATATCGGCTTTTCACCAGGGTGACCAGTGCAGAGTTATGAGGTGAAAATACTCCCTTAGGCATGTCACAGACACGGGTCTGTCTACAGAGTGACCAGTGCAGTGTTCTGATGTCACCACACTACCTTAGACAGATCACAGAAAAGGGACTGTCACCTGGGTGCCCAGTGTAGAGTTATGATGTCACAATGACCCCTTATGCCGATCACAGACATGGGCCTGTCACGTGGGTGACCAGTGCAGAGTTATGATGTCACAATGCCCCCTCAGGCAGATCACAGACAAGGGCCTCTCAGCTGTGTGACCAGCGCAGGGTTATGATGTCAAAATGCAAACTTAGGCGGATCACAAAGGCCTGTCACCAAGGTGACCAGTGCAGAGTTATTATGTCACAATGCTCCCCTACGCAGATCACAGTCAATGTCCTGTCACCTGGATGACCAGTACACACTTATGATGTCACAATGGCCCCTTAGGCAGATCAAAGACAATGGCCCCTCATCTGACTGCCCAGTGCAGAGTTTTGATATCACAATACCCATTTAGGCAGATCACAGACAAGGGATTGTCACCTGGGTGCCCAGTGCAGAGTTATGATGTCACATTGCACCCTGAAGCAGATCACAGACAAGGGCCTGTCACCTGGGTTACCAGTGCAGAGTTATGATGTCACAATGCCCCCTCAGGCAGATCACAAACAAGGTCCTGTCACTTGTGTGACCAGTGCAGCCTTATGATGTCACATTGCCCACTTACGCAAATCACAGAGAAAGGCAATTCACCAGGGTGACAAGTGCAGGGTTATGATGTCACATTAACCCTTTAGGCAGATCACAGACAAGGGATTGTCATCTGGGTGACTAGTGCAGACTCATGATGTCACAATGCTCATTTAGGCAGATCACAGACAAGGGCCTGTCACCTGGGCGACCAGTACAGAGTTATGATGTCACAATGCCCCGTTAGGCAGATCACAAAAAAGGGTCTGTAACCTTGGTGACCAGTGCAGAGTTATGATGTCACAATGCCCCCTCAGGCAGATCAAACACAAGGGCCTGTCACCTGTGTGACCAGTGCAGGTTTATGATGTCACAATCCCCCTTAGGCAGATCACAGAGAATGGCCTTTCACCAGGGTGACCAGTGCAGAGTTATGATGTCACAATGCCCCCTCAGGCAGATCACAGACAAGGGCCTCTCACCTGTGTGACCAGAGCAGGTTTATGATGTCAAAATGCAAACTTAGACGGATCAAAAAGGCCTGTCACCAGGGTGACCAGTGCAGAGTTATGATGTCACAATGCTCCCTTACGCAGATCACAGTCAGTGTCCTGTCATCTGGATGACCAGTACACACTTATGATGTCACAATGCACCCTTAGGCAGATCAAAGACAATGGCCCCTCATCTGACTGCCCAGCGCAGAGTTTTGATGTCACAATACACATTTAGGCAGATCACAGACAAGGGATTGTCACCTGGGTGCCCAGTGCAGAGTTTTGATGTCACAATATACATTTAGGCAGATCACAGACAACGGATTGTCACCTGGGTGCCCAGTGCAGAGTTATGATGTCACAATGCCACTTAGGCAGATGACAGATAAGGGCCTGTCGCCTGGGTGACGAGTACAGAGTTATGATGTCACAATGCCACTTATACAGATCACAGATAAGGGCCTGTCACCTAGGTGACCAGTACAGAGTTTTGATGTCACAATGCCCCCTGAGGCAGATCACAGAAAAGGGCCTGTCACCTGGGTGACGAGTACAGAGTTATGATGTCACAATGCCACTTAGAGAGATCACAGATAAGGGCCTGTCACCTGGGTGACTAGTACAGAGTTTTGATGTCCCAATGCCCCCTGAGGCAGATCACAGACAAGGGGCTGTCACCTGGGTTACCAGTGCAGAGTTATGATGTCACAATGCCCCCTCAGGCAGATCACAAACAAGGTTCTGTCACCTGTGTGACCAGCGCAGGCTTATGATGTCACATTGCCCACTTAGGCAGATTACAGACAAAGGCCATTCACCAGGGTGACCATTGCAGAGTTATGATGTCACAATACCCCTTTAGGCAGATCACAGACAAGGGCCTGTCAACTGGGTGACCAGTGCAGAGTTATGATGTCACAATGCACACTCAGGCAGATAACAGACAAGGACCTGTCACCTGGGTGGCTATTGCAGACTTATGATATCACAATGCCCCCTTAGGCAGATCACAGACAAGGTCCTGCCACCTGGGTTACCAGTGCAGAGTTATGATGTCACAATGCCACTTACGCAGATCACAGACAAGGGCCTGTCACCTGGGTGACCAGTGCAGAGTTATGATGTCACAATGCCCCCTGAGGCAGATCACAGAATAGGGCCTGTCAGCTAGGTTACCAGTGCAGACTTATGATGTCACAATGCCCCCTCAGGCGGATCACACACAAGGGCCTGTCACCTGTGTGACCAGTGCAGGGTTATGATATCACATTGCCCTGTTAGGCAGATCAAAGACAAAGGCCTTTCACCAGGGTGACCAGTGCAGAGTTATGGTGTCACAATACTCCCTTAGGCAGATCACAGACAATGGTCTGTCAACTGGGTGACCAGTGCAGTGTTGTGATGTCACAATACTCCCTTAGGCAGATCACAGACAAGTGACTGTCACCTGGCTGCCCAGTGTAGAGTTAAGATGTCACAATGACCCCTTAGGCAGATCACAGATAAGGGCCTGTCACCTGGGTGACCAGTACAGAGGTATGATGTCACAATACCCCCTCATGCTGATCACAGACAAGGGCCTGTCAACTGGGTGACCAGTGCAGAGTTATGATGTCACAATGCACCCTCAGGCAGATCACACACAAGGTCCTGCCACCTGGGTGACCAGTGCAGAGGTATGATGTCACAATGCCCCCTCAGGCAGATCACAGACAAGGGCCTGTCACCTGGGTGACCAGTGCAGAATTATGATGTCACAATGGCCCTTAGGCAGATCACAGACAAGGGCCTGTAACTTGGGTGCCCAATGCAGAGTTATGATGTCACAATGCCCCCTTAGGCAGATCACAGACAAGGTCCTGTCACCTGGGTTACCATTGCAGAGTTATTATGCCACAATACCCGTTACACAGATCACAGAGAAGGGCCTGTCACCTGTGTGACCAGTGCAGGGTTACGATTTCACAATGCCCCCTTAGTCAGATCACAGACAAAGGCCTGTCAACAGGGTGACCAGTGCAGAATTGTGATGACCCAATGCCCCCTTACGCAGATCACAGACAGTGGCCCGTTACCTTGGTGTCCAGTGTGGAATAATGATGACAAAATAACCCCTTAGGCCCATCACTTACAAGGGCCCGTCACCTGGGTGCCCAGTGCAGAGTTATGATGACACAATGCCCCCTTATGCAGATCACAGATAAGGGCCTGTAACCTGGGGGCCCAATGCAGAGTTATGATGTCACAATGCCCCCTTAGGCTGATCACGGTCAAGGTCCTGTCACCTATGTTACCAGGGCAGAGTTATGATGTCACAATGCCCCTTACGCAGATCACAGTCAGTGGCCTGTCACCTGGATGACCAGTAGAGAATTATGATGTCACAATGCCCCCTTAGGCAGATCAAAGAAAAGGGACTGTCATCGGGCTGCCCATTGCACAGTTATGGTGTCACAATACCCCTTTAGGCAGATCACATACAAGGGATTGTCACCTGGGTGCCCAGTGCAGAGTTATGATGTCACAATGCCACCTGGCAGATCACAGATAAGGGTGTCACCTGTGTGACCAGTGCAGGGTTATGATATCACATTCCCCCTTAGGCAGATCACAGACAAAGGCCTGTCAGCAGGGTGACCAGTGCTGAGGTATCATATCACAATGCCCCCTTAGGCAGATCACAGTCAGTGGCTTGTCACCTGGGTGACCATTTCAAAATTATGATGTCACAATACCCCCTTAGGCAGATCACAGACAAAGGCCTGTCACCAGGGTGACCAGTGCAGAGATATGATGTCACAATTCCCCCTTACGCAGATCACAGACAGTGGCCTGTCACCTGGGTGACCAGTGCAGAATTATGATTTCACAACACCCCCTTCGGCAGATCACAGACAAGGGCCTGTAACCTGGGTGCCCAGTGCAGAGTTATGATGTCACAATGCCTCCTTAGGCAGATCACAGACATGGTCCTGTCACGTGGGTGACCAGTTCCAAGTAGTGATGTCACGATGCCCCCGTAGGCAGATAACAGAAAACGGCCTGTCACCTGGGTGACTAGTGCAGAGCTATGATGTCACAATGCCCCCTTAGGCAGATCACAGACAAGGGCCTGTCACCTGTGTGACCAGTGCAGGGTGATGATGTCACATTGCCCCGTTTGGCAGATCACAGACAAAAGCCTTTCACCAGGGTGACCAGTGCAGAGTTATGATGTCACAATGCCCCCTTAGGCAGATCACAGTCAAGGTCTTGTCACCTGGGTGACCAGTGCAGAGTTACGATGTCACAATGCCCACTTAGGCAGATCACCGACATGGGCCTGTCACCTGTGTGACCACTGCAGGGTTGTGATGTCACAGTGCAACCTTATGCAAATCACAGACAAAGGCCTGTCACCAGGGTGACAAGTGCAGAGTTATGATGCCACAATGCTCCCTTACGCAGATCACAGTCAGTGGCCTGTCACCTGGATGACCAGTACAGAATTATGATGTCACAATGACCCCTTAGGCAGATCAAAGACAAGGGCCTGTCATCGGGGTGCCCATTGCAGAGTTATGATGTCACAATACCCCTTTAGTCAGATCACATACAAGGGATTGTCACCTGGGTGCCCAGTGCAGAGTTATGATGTCACAATGCCACTTAGGCAGATCACAGATAAGGGCCTGTCACCTGGGTGACCAGTACAGAGTTGTGATGTCACAATGCCACTTAGGCAGATTACAGACATGGGCCTGTCACCTGGGTGCCCCGTGCAGAATTATAATGTCACAATGCATATTCAGGCAGATCACAGACAAAGGCTTGTCACCTGGGCGTCCAGTGCAGGGTTATGAAGTCGGAATGGCCCCTCAGGCAGATCACACACAAGGGCCTGTCACCTGTGAGACAAGTGCAGGGTTGTGATTTCAAAATGCCCCCTTAGGCAGATCACGGACTAAGGCCTGTCAGCAGAGTGACCAGTGCAGAGTTATGATGTCACAATGCCGCCTTACGCAGATCACAGACAGTACCTGTTACCTGGGTTACCAGTGCAGAATTATGATGTCACAATACCCCCCTAGGCAGATCACAGACAAGGGCCTTTCACCTGGTTGCCCAGTGCAGACTTATGATGTCACAATGCCCCCTTCACCAGATCACAGTGAAGGGCCTGTCACCTGGGCGCCCAATGCAAAGTTATGATGTCACAATGCCCCCATAGGCAGATCAGAGACAATGTCTTGTAACCTGGGTTACCAATGCGGAGTTATGATATCACAATGCCCCTTACGCAGATCACAGACAGGGGCCTGTCACCTGGGTGACTAGTGCAGACTTAAGATGTCACAATGCCCCCTTAGGCAGATCACAGACAAGGTCCTGTCACCTGGGTGACCAGTGCAGAATTATGACGTCACAATACCCCCTTAGGCAGAACAGAGTCAAGGACCTGTCACATGGGTGCCTAATGCAGAGTTATGATGTCACAATGCCCCCTTAGGCAGATCACAGACAAGGGCCTGTCACCTGGGTGACTACTGCAGACTTATGATGTCACAATGCCCCCTTACGCAGATCACAGACAAGGGCCTGTCACCTGGGTGACCAGTGCAGAGTTATGATGTCACAATGCCACCATAGGCAGATCACAGAAAACGTCCTGTCACCTGTGTGACCAGTGCAGAGTTACGATGTCACAATGCCCGCTTAGGCAGATCACACACAAGGGCCTGTCACCTCTGTGATCATTGAAGGGTTATGATGTCACATTGCCCCTTTGGGCAGATCACAGACAAAGGCCTTACACCAGGGTGACCAGTGCAGAGTTATGATGTCACAATGCCCCCTCCGGCAGATCACACACAAGGGCCTGTCACCTGTGTGACCAGTGTAGGTTTATGATGTCACAATGCCCCCTTAGGCAGATCACAGGCAAAGGCCTGTCACCAGGGTGACCACTGCAGAGTTATGATGTCACAATGAACCCTTAGGGAGATCACAGTCAGTGGCCTGTCACCTGGGTTACCAGTTCAGAGTTATGATGTCACAATACCACCTTCTGCAGATCACAGACAAGGGCCTCTCAACTGGGTGACCAGTGAAGAATTATGATGTCACAATACCCCTTTAGGCAGATCACAGACAAGGGCCTCTCACCTGGGTGCCCAGTGCAGAATTATCATGTCACAATGACCCTTTAGGCAGATCACCAACAAGGGCCTGTCACCTGGGTGCCTAATGCAGAGTTATGATTTCACAATGCCCCCTTAGGCTGATCAAAGAAAAGTGCCTGTCACCTGGGTGACTAGTGCAGACTTATGATGTCACAATGCCCCCTTAGGCAGATCACAGACAAGGGCCTGTCACCTGGGTGACCAGTGCAGAGTTACAATGTCACAATACACCCTTAGGCAGATCACAGACAAAGGCCACACACCTGCGTGTCCAGTGCAGAGTTATGATGTTACAATGCCCCTTAGGCAGATCACAGACAAGGGCCTGTCTCCTGGGTGACTAGTGCAGAGTTATGATGTCACAATGCCCCCTCAGGCAGATCACACACAACGGCCTGTCAACCGTGTGACCAGAGCAGGGTTAAGATGTCACAATGCCCCCTTAGGCAGATCACAAACAAAGGCCTGTCACCAGGGTGACCAGTGCAGTGTTACGATGTCACACTGCGCCCTTAGGCAGATCCCACACAGTGGCCTGTCACCAGGGTGACCAGTGCAGAATTATGATGTCACAATACGGCCTTATGCAGATCACAGACAAGGTCCTGTCACCTGGTTGACCAGCGCAGAATTATCATGTCAAAATGACCCTTAGGCAGATCTCAAACAAAGCCTGTCACCTGGGTGACTAGTGCAGACTTGTGATGTCACAATGCCTCCTTAGGGAGATCACAGACAAGGGCCTGTCACCTGGGTGACCAGTAAAGGGTTATGATGTCACAATGCCCCATTAGGCAGATCACAGACAAGTGTCTGTCACCTGGGTGACCAGTGCAGTGTTATGATGTCACAATGTCCCTAACGCAGATCACAGACAAGGGCCTGTCACCTGGGTGACTAGTGCAGACTTATGATGTCACAATGACCCCTTAGGCAGATCACAGATAAGGGCCAGTCACCAGAGTGACCACTACAGAGTTATGATGTCACAATGCAACCTTATGCAGATCACATACAAGGGCATGTCACCTGGGTGACCAGTGCAGAGTTATGATGTCACAATGCCCCCTGAGGCAGATCACACACAAGGGCCTGTCACCTGTGTGAACAGTGCAGGGTTAAGCTGTCACAATGCCCCCTTAGGCATATCACAGACAAAGGCCTGTCACCAGGGTGACCAGTGCAGAGTTATGATGTCACAATGACCGTTTAGGCAGATCACAGACATGGTCCTCTCTCCGGGGTTACCAGTGCAGAGTTGTGATGTCACAATGCCCCTTACACAGATCACAGACAAGGGCCTGACACCTGGGTGACTAGTGCAGACTTATGATGTCACAATGCCCCCTTAGGCAGATCACAGACAAGGGCCTGTCACCTGGGTGACCAGTGCAGAGTTATTATGTCACAATGCTCACTCAGGCAGATCACAGACAAGGGAGTGTCACCTTGGTGACCAATGCAGGGTTATGATGTCAAAATGCCCCTAAGGCAGATAACAGACAAGGGCCGGTCTCCTGGGTGACCATTGCAGAATTTTGATGTCACAATGTCCCCTTAGGCAGATCACAGACAAGGGTGTGTCACCTGGGGGACTAGTGCAGAGTTATGATGTGACAATACTCCCTTAGGCAGATCACGGTGAAGGGACTGTCACCTGGGTTCCCAGTGCAGAGTTATGATGTCACAATGACCCCTTAGGCAGATCACAGATAAGGGCCTGTCACCTGAGTGACAAGTACAGATTTATGATGTCACAATACCCCCTTATGCAGATCACAGAAAAGGGCCTGTCAACTGGGTGACTGGTGCAAAGTTATGATATCACAATGCACCCTCAGGCAGATCACAGACAAGGGCCTGTCACCTGGGTGACCAGTGCAGAGTTATGATGTCACAATGCCTTCTCAGGCATATCACACACAAGATCATGTCACCTGTGTGACCAGCGCATGGTTATGATGTCACATTGTCCACTTAGGGAGATCACAGAAAAAGGTCTTTCACCAGGGTGACCAGTGCAGAGTTATGGTGTCACAATATTCCCTTAGGCGGATCACAGACAATGTTCGGTCAACTGGGTGACCTGTGCAGTGTTCTGATGTCACAATACTCCCTTAGGCAGATCACAGACAAGGGACTGTCACCTGGCTGCCCAGTGCAGAGTTATGATGTCACAATGACCACTTACGCAGATCACAGATAAGGGCCTGTCACCTGGGTGACCATTAGAGAGTTATGATGTCACAATGCCCACTTATGCAGATCACAGACAACGGCCTGTCACCAGGGTGACCAGTGCAGATTTATGATATCACCATGCCCCCTTAGGCAGATGAAAGTCAAGGGTCTGTCACCTGGGTGACCAGTGCAGAGTTATGATATCACAATGCCCCCTCAAGCAGATCACAGACAAGGGCCTGTCACCTGGGTGACCAGTGCAGGGGTATGATGTCACAATGCCCCCTTAGGCAGATCACAGAAAAAGTCCTGTCACCAGGGTGACCAGTGCAGAGTTATGATGTCACAATACCCATTTACGCAGATCACAGACCGTGGCCTGTCACCTGGGTGACCGGTGCAGAATTATGATGTCACAATACACCATTAGGCACATCACAGACAAGGGCCTGTCACCTGGGTGCCCAGTGTAGAGTGGTGATGTCACAATGCCCCCTTAGGCAGATCACAGACAAGGCCTTGTAACCTAGGTGCTCAATGCAGTTATGACGTCACAATGCCCCGTTAGGCAGATCACAGTCAAGGGCCTGAAACCTGGGTGCCCAATGCAGAGTTATTATGTAACAATCCCCCCTCAGGCAGATCACAGACAAGGTCCTGTCTCCTGGGTTACCAGTGCAGAGTTTGATGTCACAATGCCCCTTACGCAGATCACAGAGAATGGCCTGTCACCTGGGTGACTAGTGCAGACTTATGATGTCACAATGCCCCATAAAGCAGATCACAGACAAACGCCTGTCACCAGGGTGATCAGTGCAAATTTATGATGTCACCATGCCCCCTTAGGCAGAGGGCAGACAAGGGTCTGTCACCTGGGTGACCAGGGCAGAGTTATGATGTCACAATGCCCCCTTAGGCAGTTCACAGACAAGGGCCTGTCACCTGGGTGACCAGTGGAGAGTTGTGATGTCACAATGCCCCCTTAGGCTGATCACAGACAAGGGTCTGTCACCTGGGTGACCAGTGCAGAGTTGTGATGTCACAATTCTCCCTTAGGCAGATCACAGACAAGGGACTTTCACCTGGGTCTCCAGTGCACAGTTATGATGTCACAATGACACCTTACGCATATCACAGATAAGGGCCTGTCACCTGGGTGACCAGTACAGAGATATGATATCACAATGCACCCTTAGGCACATCACAGACAAGGGTCTGTCACCTGGGTTACCAGTGCAGAGTTGTGATGTCACAATTCTCCCATAGGCTGATCACAGACAAGGGACTGTCACCTGGGTGTCCAGTACAGAGTTATGATGTCACAATGAACCCTTAGGCAGATCACAGATAAGGGCCTGTCACCAGGGTGACAAGTACAGAGTTATGATGTCACAATGCCCCCTTATGCAGATCACAGACAAGGGCCTGTCACCAGGGTGACTAGTGCAGAGTTATGATGTCACAATGTCCCCTAAGGGAGATCACACACAAGGGCCTGTCACCTGTGTGAACAGTGCAGGGTTAAGATGTCACAATGCCCCCTTAGGCATATCAAAGACAAAGGCCTGTCACCAGGGTGACCAGTGCAGAGTTTTGATATCACAATGCCCCCTTAGGCAGATCACAGATAAGGGCCTGTCACCTAGGTGCCTAATGCAGAGTTAGGATGTCACAATGCCCCCTTAGGCAGATCACAGACAATGTCCTGTCACCTGGATAACCAGTGCAGAATTATGATGTCTCATTGCCCCTTAGGCAGATCACAAACAAGGCCCTGACAACTGTTTGACTAGTGCAGATTTATGACGTCACAATGCCCCCTGAGACAGATCACAGACAAGGGCCTGTCACCTGGGTGACCAGTGCAGAGTTACGATGTCACAATACACCCTTCGGCAGATCACAGGCTAAGGCCTCTCACCTGGGTGCCCAGTGCAGACTTATGATGTCACAATGCCCCCGTAGGCAGATCACAGACAAGGGCCTGTCTCCTGGGTGACCAGTGAAGAGTTATGATGGCACAATTCACCCTTAGGCAGATCACAGACAAGGGCCTGTCACCTGGGTGACCAGTGCAGAGTTATGATGTCACAATGCACCCTCAGGCAATTCACAGACATCGGCCTGTTCACCTGGCTGACCAGTGCTGAGTTATGATGTCACAAGGCCCCATCAAGCAGATCAGACACAAGGTCCTGTCACCTGTGTGACCAGTGCAGGGTTAAGATGTCACAATGCCCACTAAGGCAGATCACAGACAAAGGCCTGTCACCAGGGTGACCAGTGCAGAGTTATGATGTCCCAATGCCCCAATAGGCCGATGACGGTCAGTGGCCTCTCACCTGGGTGACCAGCGCAGAATTATGATGTCACAATACCCCCGTAGGCAAATCAGAGAAAAGGGCCTCTCACCTGGGTGCCCAGTGCAGAGTTATGATGTCACAATGCCCCCTTAGGCAGATCACAGACAACTGCCTGTCACCTGGTTGCCTAATGCACAGTTATGATGTCACAATGCCCCCTTAGGCAGATCACAGACAAGGGCCAGTTACCTGGGTGACTAGTGTAGATTTATGATGTCACTCTGCCCCTTAGGCAGATCACAGACAAGGGCCTGTCACCTGGGTGCCCAATGCAGTGGTATGATGTCACAATGCCCCCGTAGGCAGATAACAGAAATCGACTGGTCACCTGGGTGACCAGTGCAGTGTTATGATGTCAAAAAGCCCCCTTAGGCAGATCACACAGAAGGGCCTGTCAGCTGTGCGACCAGTGCTGGGTTATGATGTCAGGTTGCCACCTTAGGCAGATCACAGACAAGGGCCTTTCACCAGGGTGACCAGTGCAGAGTTAAGATGTCACAATACTCCCTTAGGCAGATCACAGACAAAGGTCTGTCACTTGGGTGACCAGTGCAGAGTTATGATGTCACAATGCACCCTCAGGTATATCACAGACAAGGGCCTGTCACCTGGGTGAGCAGTGCAGAGTTATGATGTCACAATGCCCCCTCAGGCAGATCACAGACAAAGGCCTGTCACCAGGGTGACCAGTGCAGTGTTATGATGTCACAATGCCCCTTTACGCAGATCACAGTCAGTGGCCTGTCACCTGGGTGACCAGTGCAGAATTATGATGTCACAATACCCCATTAGGCAGATCAGAGACAAGGGCCTGTCACCTGGGTGCCCCGTGCAGTGTTATGATGTCACAATGCCACCTTAGGCAGATCACAGACAAGGCCCTGTAACCTGGGTGCTCAAGGCAGAGTTATGATGTCACAATGCCCCCTTCGGCAGATCACAGACAAGGTCTTCTCTCCTGGGATACCAGTGCAGAGTTATGATGTCACAATACCCCTTACACAGATCGCAGACAAGGGCCTGTCACCTGGGTGACTAGTGCAGACTTATGATGTCACAATGCTCCCTTAGGCAGATCACAGACAATGGCCTGTCACCTGGGTGACCAGTGCAGAGTTATTATGTCACAATGCACACTCATGCAGATCACAGACAAGGGAGTGTCACCTTGGTGGCCAATGCAGAGTTATGATGTCACAATGCCCCGTTAGGCAGATTACAGACAAGGTTCTGTCACCTGGGTAACCAGTGCAGAGTTATGATGTCACAGTGCCCACTCAGGCAAATCTCACACAAGGGCTTTCACCTGTCTGACCAGGGAAGGGTTATGATGCCTCAATGCCCTCTTAGGCATATCACAGACAAAGGCCTGTCACCAGAGTGACCAGTGCAGAGTTATGATGTCACAATGCCCCTTTACGCAGATCAGAGGCAGTGGCCTGTCACCTGGTTGACCAGTGCAGAATTATGATGTCACAATACTCCCATAGGCAGATCACAGACAAGTGCCTGTCACCTGGGTGCCCAGTGCAGAGTTATGATGTCACAATTCCCCCTTAGGCAGATCACAGACAAGGCCATGTAACCTGGGTGCCCAATGCAGAGTTATGATGTCACAATGACCACTTAGGCATATCACAGGTAAGGGCCTGTCACCTTGGTGACCAGTACAGAGTTATGATGTCACAATGCCGCCTTAGGCAGATCACAGACATGGGCCTGTTACCTGGGTGACCAGTGCAGGTTTATGATGTCACAATGCACACCCAGGAAGATCACAGACAAGGGCCTGTAACCTGGGTAACCAGTGCATAGTTATGATGTCACAATGCACCCTCAGGCAGATCAGAGACAAGGGCCTGTCACCAGGGAGATCAGTGCAGACTTATGATGACACAATGCCCCCTTACGCAGATCACAGACAGTGGCCTTTCACCTGGGTGACCAGTGCAGAATTATGTTGTCACAGTACCCCCTTATGCAGATCACAGACAAGGGACTGTCACCGCGGTGCGCAGTGCAGAGTTATGATGTCACAATGCCCCATTAGGCAGATCACAGACAAGGGCCGCTCAGCTGGGTGCCCAATGCAGAGATATGATGTCACAATGCACCCTTAGGCAGATCAGAGACAAGGTCCTGTCACCTGGGTTACCAGTGCAGAGTTATGATGTCACAATGCCCATTGCGCAGATCACAGACAAGGGCCTGTCACCTGGGTGAATAGTGCAGACTTATGATGTCACAAAGCCCCCTTAGGCAGATCACAGAACAGGGCCTGTCACCTGGGTGACCATTGCAGATTTATGATGTCACCATGCCCCCTTAGGCAGATCACAGACAAGGGTCTGTCACCTGGGTGAGCAGTGCAGAGTTATAATGTCACAATACTCCCTTAGGCCTATCACAGACTAGGGCCTCTCACCGGGGTGCCCAGTGCAGAGTTATGATGTCACAATGCCCCCAGAGGCAGATCACAGACAAGGTCCTGTCACCTGGGTAACCAGTGCACAGTTATGATGTCACAATGCCCCTTAGGCAGATCACAGACAAGGGCCTGTCACTTGGGTGACCAGTGCAGAGTTATGATGTCACAATGTCCCCTCAGGCAGATCACACACAAGGGCTTTTCACCTGTCTGACCAGTGCAGGTTTATGATGTCACAATGCCCCTTTAGGCATATCACAGACAAAGGCGTGTCACCAGGGTGACCAGTGCAGACTTATGATGTCACAATGCCCCCTTAGGCAGATCACAGACAAGGGCCTGTCACCTGGGTGCCCAGTACGGAGTTATGATGTCACAATGCCCCCTTAGGCAGATCACAGACAAGGGCATGTCACTTGGCTGCCAAATGCAGAGTTATGATGTCACAATGCCTCCTTAGGCACATCGCAGATAAGGGCCAGTCACCTGGGTAACCAGTACAGAGTTACGATGTCACAATGCCCCTTAGGCAGATCACAGACAAGGGCATGTCACCTGGGTTACTAGTGCAGACTTATGATATCACAATTCCCCCTTAGTCGGATCACAGACATGGGCCTGTCACCTGGGTGTCCAGTGCAGAATTATGATATCACAATGCCCCTTTAGGGAGATCACAGAGAAGGGTCTGTCACCAGTGTGACCAGTGCAGAATTATGATGTCACAATGCACCGTTAGGCAGATCAAAGACAAAGGACAGTCTCCAGGCTGCCCAGTGCAGAGTTATGATGTCACAATTCCCCCTTAGGCAGATCACAGACAAGGGACTGTCACCTGGGTGCCCAGTGCAGAGTTTTGATGTCACAATGACAACTTAGGCAGATCACAGATAAGGGCCTGTCACCTGGGTGAGCAATAAAGAGTCATGGTGTCACAATACCCTCTTAGTCAGATCACAGACAAGGTCCTGTCACCTGGGTGACCAGTGCAGAATTATGATGTCACAATGCACCCTCAGGCAGATCGCAGACAAGGGCCTGTCACCTGGGTGTCCAGTGCAGATTTATGATGTCACAATGCCCCCTCAAGTAGATCACAAACAAGGGCCTGTCTCCTGTCTGACCAGTGCAGGGTTATGACGTCACAATTCCCCCTTAGGCAGATCACAAAAAAAGGCCTGTCACCAGGGTGGCCAGTGCAGAGTTATGATGTCACAATACCGCATTAGGCATATTACAGGCAAGGGCCTCACACCAGGGTGCCCAGTGCAGAGTTGTGATGTCACAATGCCCCTTAGGGAGATCACAGACAGGGGCCTGTCACCTGGGTGACAAGTGCAGAGTTATGATATCAAAATGACCCCTTAGGCAGATGACAGACAGGGGTCTGTAACCTGGGTGACCAGTGCAGAGTTAAGATGTCACAATGAGCCGTTAAGCAGATCAAAGACAGGGGCCGGTCACCTGGCTGCCCCGTGCAGAGTTATGATATCACAACATTCCCTTAGGCAGATCACGACAAGGGATTGTCACCTGGGTGACCAGTGCAAAGTTATGATGTCACAATGACCCCTTAAGCAGATCACAGATAAGGGCCTGTCACCCGGGTGACCAATACAGGGTTATGATGTCACAATGCCCCCTTAGGCAGATCACAGACAAGGTCCTGTCACCTAGGTGCCCAGTACAGAGTTATGATGTCACAATGCCTCCTTAGGCAGATCAAAGCCAAGAGCCTGTCACCTGGGTGCCCCATGCAGAGTTATGATGTCACAATATCCCCTTAGGCAGACCACAGACAAGGGACTGTCACCTGGGTACCCAGTGCAGAGTTATGATGTCACAATGACCACTTAGGCAGATCACAGATAAGGGCCTGTCACCTGGGTGACCAATAAAGGGTCATGGTGTCACAATACCCTCTTTGATCACAGACAAGGTCCTGTCACCTGGGTGACTGGTGCAGAGTTATGATGTCACAATGCACCCTCAGGCAGATCGCAGACAAGGGCCTGTCACCTGGTTGACCAGTGCAGATTTATGATGTCACAATGCCCCCTCAAGTAGATCACAAACAAGGGCCTGTCTCCTGTCGGACCAGTGCAGGGTTATGATGTCACAATGACCCCTTAGGCAGATCACAAACAAAGGCCTGTCACCAGGGTGTCCAGTGCAGAGTTATGATGTCACAAAGCGCCCTTAGGCAGATCCCAGACAGTGGCCTGTCACCTGGGTGACCAGTGCAGAGTTATGAAGTCACAAGGCGCCCTTAGGCAGATCCTAGATAGTGGCATGTCACCTGGGTGACCAGTGCAGAATTATGATGTCACAATACCGCCTTAGGCAGATCACAGATAAGGACCCCTCACCTGTGTGCCCAGTGCAGAGTTATGATGTCACAATCCCCATTACGCAGATCACAGACACGGGCCTGTCACCTGGGTGAATAGTGCAGACTTATGATGTCACCATGCCCCCTTAGGCAGATTACAGACAAGGTCCTGTCACCTGGGTGACCAGTGCAGAGTTATGATGTCACAATGCCCCCTTAGGCAGATCACAGACAAGGGTCTGTCACCATGGTGAGCAGTGCAGAGTTATGATGTCACAATATGCCCTTAGGCAGATCACAGACAAGGGCCTCTCACCTGGGTGCCCAGTGCAGGGTTATGATGTCACAATGCCCCCTTAGGCAGATCACAGACAAGGGCCGGTCACCTGGGCAACCAGTACAGAGTTATGATGTCACAATGCCCCTTAGGCAGATCACAGACAAGGGCATGTCACCTGGGTGACTAGTGTAGACTTATGATATCACAATTCCCCCTTAAGCAGATCACAGACAAGGGCCTGTCACCTGGGTGACCAGTGCAGAGTTATGATAACACAATGCCCCCTTAGGCGGATCACAGACAAGGGTCTGTCACCTGGGTGACCAGTGCAGAGTTATGATGTCACAATACCGCCTTAGGCAGATCACAGAGAAAGGCCTCTCCTCTGGATGCCCAGTGCAGAGTTGAGATATCACAAGGCCCCCTTAGGCACATCACAGAGAACGGTCTGTCACCTGGGTGACCAGTGCAGAGCTATGATGTCACAATGCTCCGTTAGGCAGATCAAAGACAAGGGCCGCTCAACAAGCTGCCCAATGCAGAGTTATGATGACACAATACGCCCTTCGGCAGATCACAGAGAAGGTATTGTCACCTGGGTGACCAGTGCAGAGTTACGATGTCACAAGGCAACCTCAGGCAGATCACAGACAAAGGCCTGTGACCTGGGCGACCACAACAGTGTTATGATGTCACAATGCCCCCTCCAGTGGATCACAAACAAGGGCCTGTCACCTGTCTGACCAGTGCAGGGTTATGATGTCACAATGCCCCCTTAGGCAAATCACAAACAAAGACCTATCACCACGGTGACCAGTGCAGAGTTATGATGTCACAATGCGCCCTTAGGCAGATCCCAAACAGTGTCTTGTCACCTGGGTGACCATTGTAGAATTATGATTTCACAATACCGCCTTACGCAAATCACAGACAAGGGCCTCTCACCTGGGTGCCCAGTGCAGAGTTACGATGTAACAATGCCCCGATAGGGAGATCACAGACAGGGGCCGGTCACCTGGGTGCCCAATGCAGAATTATGATGTCACAATGCCCCCTTAGGCAGATCACAGACAGGGTCCTGTCACCTGGTTGACCAGCGCAGAATTATGATGTCACAATGCCCCTTAAGCAGATCACAGAGAAGACCTGTCACCCGGGTGACTAGTGCAGACTTATGATGTCACAATGCCCCCTTACGCAGATCACAAACAGTGGCCTGACACTTGGGTGACCAGTGAAGAATCATGATGTCACAATACACCCTTAGGCAGATCACAGACAAGGTCCTGTCACCTGGGTGCCCAGTGCAGAGTTATAAGTCACAATGCCCCCTTAGGCAGATCACAGACAAGGGCCTGTAACCTGGGTGCCCAATGCAGAATTATGATGTAACAATGCCCCCTCAGGCAGATCACAGACAAGGGCCTGTAACCTGGGTGCCCAATGCAGAGTTATGATGTCACAATGCCCCCTCAGGCAGATCACAAAGGCCTGTCACCAGGGTGACCAGTGCCGAGTTATGATGTCACAATGCCCTCTTAGGCAGATCACAGACAGTGGCCTGTCACTAGGGTGACCAATGCAGAATTATGATGTCACAATTCCTCCTTAGTCAGATCACAGACAAAGGTCTGTCACCAGGGTGGGAAGTGCATTGTTATGATGTCACAATGCCCCCTTAGGTAAATCAAAGACAAGGGCCAGGCACCTGAATGCCCAGTGCAGAGTTATGTTGTCACAGTACCCCTTTAGGCAGATCACAGACAAGGGAATGTGACCTGGGTGCCCAGTGCACAGTTATGATGTAACAATGCCACATAGGTAGATCACAGATAAGGACCTGTCACCTGGGTAACCAGTACACAGTTATGATGTCACAATGCCCCCTGAGGCAGATCACAGACAAGGGCCTGTCAACTGGGTGCCCAGTGCAGAGTTACGATGTCACAATGCACCTTAGGGAGATCACAGACAGGGGCCTGTCACCTGGGTGCCCAATGCAGAGTTATGATGTCACAATGCCCCCTTAGGCAGATCACAGACAAGGTCGTGTCACCTGGTTGACCAGCGAAGGGTTATGAAGTCACAATGCCCCTTAGGCATATCACAGACAATGCCTGTCACCTGTGTGACCAGTGCAGAGTTATGATGTCACAATGCGCCCTCAGGCAGATCACAGACAGGGCCCTGTCAACTGGTTGACTAGTGCAGATTTATGATGTCACAATGCCCCATTAGGCAGATCACAGACAAGTGCCTGTCACCTGGGTGCCCAGTGCAGAGTTATGATGTCACAATGCCCCCTTAGGCAGATCACAGACACGTTCCTGTCACCTGGGTGACCAGTGCAGTTTTATAATAACACAATGCCCCCTTAGGCAGATCACACACAGGGGTCTGTCACCTGGGTGACCAGTGCAGAGTTATGATGTCAAAATACCCCCTTAGGCAGATCACAGACAAAGGCCACTCATCTGGGTGCCCAGTGCAGAGTTATGATATCACAATGCCCCCTCAGGCAGATCACAGAGAAGGGTCTGTCACCTGGGTGACCATTGCAGAGTTATGAAATCAAAATGCACCGTTAGGCAGATCAAAGACAAGGGACCGCCACCAGGCTGCCCAGTGCAGAGTTATGATGTGACAATACCCCCTTACGCAGATCACAGACAAAGGCCTGTCACCAGGGTGACCAGTGCAGAGTTATGATGTCACAATGCCTCCTTACGCAGATCACAGGGAGTGGCCTCTCATCTGTGTGACCAGTGCAGAATTATGATGTCGCAATACCCCTTAGGCAGATCACAGAAAAAACCCTGTCACCTGGGTGCCCAGTGCAGAGTTATGCTGTCACAATGACCCTTACGCAGATCACAGAGAGGGGCCTGTCACCTGGGTGACTAGTGCAGACTTATGATGTCACAATACCCCCTTAGGCAGATCACAGACAAGGGCCTGTCACCTGGGTGACCAGTGAAGGGTTATGATGTCACAATGCCCCCTTAGGCAGATCACAGGCAAGGGTCTGTCCCCTGGGTGACCAGTCCAGAGTTATGATGTCACAATTCTCCCTTAGGCAGATCACAGACAAAGGCCTGTCACCTGGTTGCCCAGTGTAGGGTTATGATGTCACAATGACCCTTTGCAGATCACAGTCAAGGGCCTGTCCCCTGGCTGACTAGTGCAGAGTTTTGATGTCACAATGCCCCCTTTGGCAGATCACAGACAAGGGCCTGTCACCTGGGTGACAAGTGCAGAATTATGATGTCACAATGCCCCCATAGGCAGATCACACACAAGGGTCTGTCACATGTGTGAACAGTGCAGGGTTAAGATGTCACAATGCCCCCTTAGGCATATCACAGACAAAGGCCTGTCACCAGGGTGACCAGTGCAGGGTTATGATGTCACAATGCCCCCTTAGGCAGATCAGAGTCAGTGGCCTGTCACCAGTGTGACCAGTTCAGAATTATGCTGTCACTACACCCCGTTAAGCACATTACAGACAAGGGCCTCTCACCAGGGTGCCCAGTGCAGAGTTATGATGTCACAATGCCCCCTTAGGCAGATCACAGATAAGGGATTGTCACCTGGGTGCCTAATGCAGACTTATGATGTCACAATGCATCCCTAGGCAGATCACAGACAAGATCCTGTCACCTGGATAACCAGTGCAGAGTTATGATGTCTCAATGCCCCTTAAGCAGATCACAAACAAGGGCCTGTCAAGTGGTTAACTAGTGCAGATTTGTTATGTCACAATGCCCCCTTAGGCAGATCACAGATAAGGGCCTGTCACCTGGGTGACTTGTGCATACTTATGATGTCACAATTCCCCCTTCGGCAGATCACAGACAATGGTCTGTCACCTGGGTGGCCAGTGCAGAGTTATGATATCCCAATACCCCCTTAAGCAGATCACAGAAAAAGGCCTCTCATCTGGGTGCCCAGTGCAGAGTTATGATATCACAATGCCCCCTTAGGCAGATCACAGTGAAGGGTCTGTCATCTGGGTTACCTGTGCAGAGTTATGATGTGACAATGCACCGTTAGGCAGATCAAAGACAAGGGCCCGTCACCAGACTGCCCAGTGCACAGTGATGATGTCACAATACCCCCTTAGGCAGATCACAGACAAGTGACTGTCACCTGGGTGCCCAGTGCAGAGTTATGGTGTCACAATGACCCCTTAGGCAGATCACAGATAGATGCCTGTCTCCTGGGTGACCAATACAGAGTCATGATGTCACAATACCCCCTTAAGCAGATCAGAGACAAAGTCCTGTCACCTGTATGACCAGTGCAGGGTTATGATGTCACAATGCCCCCTTAGGCACATCACAAACAAAGGCCTGTCACCAGGGTGACCAGTGCAGAGTTATGATGTCACAATGCGCCCTTAGGCAGATCCCAGACAGTGGCCTGTCACCTGGGTGACCAGTGCAGAATTATGATGTCACAATACCGCCTTAGGCATATCACCGACAAGGGCCTCTCACCTGGGTGCCCAGTTCAGAGTTATGATATCACAATGCCCCTTAGGGAGATCACAGACAGGGGCCTGTCACCTGGGTGCCCAATGCAGAGTTATGATGTCACAATGCCCCATTAGGCAGATCACAGACAAGGTCCTGTCACCTCGGTGACCAGTGCAGAGTTATGAAGTCAGAATGCACCCTCAGGGAGATCACAGAGAAGGGCCTGTCACCTGGGTGACCAGTGCAGGGTTATGATGTCACAATGCCCCTTTGGGAATATCACAGACAAAGGCCTGTCACCAGGTTGACCATTGAAGAGTTATGATGTCCCAATGCCCCCTTACACTGATCACAGACAGTGGCCCGTCACCTGGGTGACCAGTGCAGATTTATGATGTCACAATACACCCTTAGGCAGATCACAGACAAGATGCTGTCCCCTGGGTGCCCAGTGCAGAGTTGTGGTGTCTCAGTGCCCCCTTAGGCAGATCACAGATCAGGGCCTCTAACCTCAGTGCTCAATGAGGAGTTATGATGTCACAATGCCCCCTTAGGCAGATCACCGGCAAGGTCCTGTCACCTGGGTTACCAGTGCAGAGTTATGATGTCACAATGCCCCTTACGCAGATCACAGACAAGGGCCTGTCACCTGGGTGACCAGTGCAGACTTATGATGTAACAATGACCCCTTAGGCAGATCACAGATAAATACCTGTCACCTGGGTGACCAGTACAGAGTTATGATGTCACAACGCCCCCTTAGGCAGATCACAGATAAGGGCTGGTCACCTGGGTAACCAGTGCAGAGTTATGATGTCACAATGCCCCTTAGGCTAATCACAGATAAGGGCCTGTCACCTGGGTGACTAGTGCAGTCTTATGATGTCACAATACCCCCTTAGGCAGATCACACACAAGGGCCTGTCACCTGGGTGACCAGTGCAGTGTTATGATAACACAATGCCCCCTTAGGCAGATCACAGACAAGGGTCTGTCACCTGGGTGACGAGTGCAGAGTTATGATGTCACAATACCCCCTTAGGCAGATCACAGACAAAGGCCTCTCATCTGGGTGCCCACTGCAGAGTTATGATATCACTATGCCCCGTTAGGCAGATCAAAGACAAGGGCCAGTCACAGGGCTGCCCAGTGCAGAGTTATGATGTCACAATACCCCCCTGGGCAGATCACAGACAAGGGACTGACACCTGGGTGCCCAGTGCAGAGTTATGATGTCACAATGACCCCTTAGGCAGATCACAGGTAAGGGCCTGTCACCTGGGTGACCAATAAAGAGTCATGATATCACAATACCACCTTAGGCATATCACAGACAAGGTCCTGTCACCTGGGTGACTAGTGCAGAGTTATGAAGTCACAATGCACCCTCAGGCAGATCACACACAAGGGCCTGTCACCTGGGTGACCAGTGCAGATTTATGATGTCACAATGCCCCCTCAAGTGGATCACAAACAAGGGCCTGCCACCTGTCTGACCAAAGCAGGGTTATGATGTCACAATGCCCCTTTAGGAAGAACACAGACAAAGGCCTGTCAACAGGGTAACCAGTGAAGGGTTATGATGTCCCAATGCTCTCTTACGCAGCTCACAGACATTGGCCTGTCACCTGGGTGACCAGTGCAGAATTATGGTGTCAAAATACACCCTAAGGCAGATCACAGACAAGGTGCTGTCACCTGGGTGCCCAATGCAGATTTGTGATGTCTCACTGCCCCCTTAGGCATATCACAGATCCGGGCCTCTAACATGGGTGCCCAATGCGGAGTTATGATGTCACAATGCCCCCTTAGGCAGATCACTGACAAGGTCTTGTCACCTGGGTTACCAGTGCAGAGTTATGATGTCACAATACCCCTTACGCAGATCACAGACAAGGGCCTGTCACCAGGGTGACTAGTGCAGATTTATGATGTCACAATGCCCCCTTAAGCAGATCACAGACAAGGGCCTGTCACCTGGGTGACCACCTGCACAGTTATGATGTCACAATGCCCCCTTAGGCAGATCACAGACAAGGGTCTGTCACCTGGGTGACCAGTACAGAGTTATGATGTCACAATGCCCCTTTACACAGATCACAGACAGTGGCTTGTCACCTGGGTGACCAGTGCAGAGTTATGATGTCACAATGCACACTCAGGCAGATCACAGAGAAGGGCCTGTCACGTGGGTGACCAATGCAGAGTTATGATGTCACAATGACCCTTACGCGGATAACAGACAAGGGCCTGTCACCTGGGTGACTAGTTCAGGCTTATGATGTCACAATGCCCCCTTAGGCAGATAAAAGACAAGGGCCTGTCACCTGGGTGACCATTGCAGAATTATGATGTCACAATGCCCCCTTAGGCAGTTCAAAGACAAGGGCCTGTCACCTGGGGGACCAGTGCAGAGTTACGATGTCACTATGACCCTTACGCGGATAACAGACAAGGGCCTGTCACCTGGGTGACTAGTTCAGGCTTATGATGTCACAATGCCCCCTTAGGCAGATCACAGACAAGGGCCTGTATCCTGGGTGTCCAGTGCAGAGTTATGATGTCACAATGCCCCCTTAGGCAGATCACAGATAAGGGCCTGTCACCTGGGTGACCAGTACTGAGATATGATGTCACAATGCCCTCTTAGGCAGATCCCAGACAAGGGTCGGTCACCTGGGTGACCAGGGCAGAGTTGTGATGCCACAATTCTCCCTTAGGCAGATCACAGTCAAGGGACTGTCACCTGGGTGTCCAGTACAGAGTTATGATGTTACAATGACCCCTTAGGCCGATCACAGTTAAGGGCCTGTCACCAGGGTGACCAGTACAGAGTTATGATGTCACAATGCCCCCTTATGCAGATCACAGACAATGGTCTGTCACCTGGCTGACCAGTGCGGAGTTATGATGTCACAATGCCCCCTCACGCGGATCACACACAAGGGCCTGTCACGTGTGTGAACAGAGCAGGGTTAAGATGTAAGAATACCCCCTTAGGCATTTCACAGACAAAGGTCTGTCACCAGCGTGACCAGTGCAGAGTTAGGATGTCAAAGTGCCCCCCTAGGCAGATCACAGAGAAGTTCCTGTCACCTGGATAACCAGGGCAGAGTTATGATGTCTCAATGCCCCTTAGGCAGATCACAAACAAGGGCCTGTCAACTGGTTGACTAGTGCAGATTTATGATGTCACAATGCCCCGTTAGGCAGGTCACAGAAAATGGCCTGTCACCTGGGTGGCCAGTGCAGAGTTATGATATCCCAATACACCCTTAGGCAGATCACAGGCATAGGCCACTCACCTTGGTGCCCAGTGCAGAATTATGATGTCACAATGCCCCTTAGGCAGATCAGAGACAAGAGCCTGTCACCTGGGTGACCAGTGCAGAATTATGATGTCACAATGCCCCCTTAGTCAGATGACAGACAAGGGCCTGTCACTTGGGTGACCAGTGCAGAGTTATGATGTCACAATGCACCCTCAGGCAGACCACAGACAACGACCTCTCATCTGGGTCTCCAGTGCAGAGTTATGATGTCACAATGCCCCATCAGGCTGATCAGACACAAGGGCCTGTAACCTCTCTGACCAGTGCAGAGGTATGATGTCACATTACCCCTTTAGGCAGATCACAGAGAAGAGATTGTCACCTGTTTGCCCAGTGCAGAGTTATGATGTAACAATGCCACTTAGGCAGATCACAGATAAGGGCCTGTCACCTGGGTAACCAGTAGAGAGTTATGATGTCACAATGCCCCCTGAGGCAGATCACAGCCAAGGACCGGTCACCTGGGTGGCCAGTGCAGAGTTTTGATGTCACAATGCCCTCTCAGGCAGATCACACACAAAGTCATGGCACCTGTATGACCAGTGCAGGGTTATGATGTCACATTGCCCCCTTAGGCCGATCACAGATAAGGGCCTGTCAGCTGGGTGACCAGTGCAGAGTTATGATGTCACAATGAGCCTTACGCAGATCACAGACAAGGGCCTGTCACCGGGGTGACTAGTGCAGACTTATGATGTCACAATGCCCCCTTAGGCAGATCTCAGACATGGTCCTGTCACCTGGATAACCAGGGCAGAGTTATGATGTCTCAATTCCCCTTAGGCAGATCACAAACAAGGGCCTGTCAACTGGTTGACTAGTGCAGATTTATGATGTCACAGTGCCCCCTTAGGCCCATCACAGTCAAGAGCCTGTCACCTGGGTGGCCAGTGCAGAGCTATGATGTCCCAATACACACTTAGGCAGATCACAGGCAAAGGTCTCTCTCCTTGGTGCCCAGTGCAGAATTATGATGTCACAATGCCCCTTAAGCAGATCACAAGCAAGGGCCTGTCTCCTGGGTGACTAGTGCAGACTGATGATGTCACAATGCCCCCTTAGGCAGATCACAGCAAGGTCCTGTCCCCTGGGATACCAGTGCAAATTTATGATGTCACAATGCCCCGTAGGCACATCACAGACAAGGGCCTGTCACCTGGGTGACTAGTGCAGACTCATGATGTCACAATGCCCCCCTAGGCAGATCAGAGACAAGGCCCTGTCACCTGGGTGACCAGTACAGAGATATGATGTCACAATGCCCCGTTAGGCAGATCACAGAAAACGGTCTGCCACCTGAGTGACCAGTGCAGAGTTATGATGTCACAATGCCCCCTCAGGCAGATCACACAAAAGGGCCTTTCACCTGTCTGACCACGGCAGGGTTATGATGTCACAATGCCCCTTTAGGGATATCACAGACAAAGGCCTGTAACCAGGGTGACCAGTGCAGAGTTATGATGTCACAATGCCCCCTCAGGCAGATCACACACAACGGCCTGTCACCTGTGTGACCAGTGCTGTGTTATGATGTTACAATGACCCCTTAGGCAGAAAACAGACAAACGCCTGTCACCAGGGTTACCAGTGCAGAGTTATGATGTCACAATGTCCCTTTACGCAGATCACAGACAGTGGCCTGTCACCTGGTTGACCAGTGCAGAATTATGATGTCACAATACCTCCTAAGGCAGATCACAGACAAGGGCCTGTCACCTGGGTGCCCAGTGCAGAGTTATGATGACACAATGCCCCCTTAGGCAGATCACAGACAAGGCCCTGTAACCTGGGTGCCCAACGCAGTGTTGTGATGTCACAATGACCGCTTAGGCAGATCACAGATGAGGGCTTGTCACGTGGGTGACCAGTTCAGAGTTATGATGTCACAATGCCCCCTTAGGCAGATCACAGAGAAGGGCCTGTCACCTGGGTGATGAGTGCAGAGTTATGATGTCACAATGGCCCCTCAGGCAGATCACACACAAGGCCCTGTCACCTGGGTGACCAGAGCAGGTTTATGATGTCACAGTGCCCCCTTAGGCAGATCACAGACCAAGGCCTGTCACCAGGGTGACCAGTGCAGAGTTATGATGTCACAATGCCCCCTTAAGCAGATCACAGACAGTGGCCTGTCACCTGGGTGACCAGTGCAGAATTATGATGTCACAATACCCCCTTAGGCAGATCACAGACAAGGGCCTGTCACCTGGGTGCCCAGTGCAGAGTTATGATGTCACAATGCCCCCTTAGGCAGATCACAGACAAGGGCCTGTCACCTGGGTGCCCAATACAGGGTTATGATGTTACAATGCCCCCTTAGGCAGATCACAGGCAAGGTCCTGTCACCTGGCTTACCAGTGCAGAGTTATGATGTCACAATGCACAGTCAGGCAGATCACTGACAAGGGACTGTCACCTGGGTGTCCAGTACAGAGTTATGATGTCTCAATGACCCCTTAGGCAGATCACAGATAAGGGCCTGTCACTAGGGTGACCAGTAAAGAGTTATGATGTCGCAATGCCACCTTTTGCAGATCACAGTCAGTGGCCTACCACCTAGAAGACCATTTCAGGATTATGATGTCACAATACACCGTTAGGCAGATTACAGACAGTGGCCTCTCACCTGGGTGCCCAGTGCAAAGTTATAATATCACAATGCCCCTTATGCAGATCTCGGAAAAGGGCCTGTCTCCTGCGTGACTAGTGCAGACTTATGATGTCACAATGCCCCCTTATGCAGATCACAGACAAGAGCCTGTCACCTGGGTGACCAGTGCAGAGTTATTATTTCACAATGCCCCCTAAGGCAGATCAAAGGCAACGGCCTGTCACCTGGGTGACCAGTGCAGAGTTATGATGTCACAATGCACCCTCAGGCAGATCAGAGACAAGGGCCTGTCACCTAGGTGACTAGTGCAGAGTTATGATGTCACAATGCCCCCTCCCGCAGATCAGACACAAGTGCCTGTCACCTGTGTGACCAGTGCAGGGTTATGATGTCACAATGCCCACTAAGGCAGATCACTGACAAAGGCCTGTCACCAGGGTGACCAGTGCAGAGTTATTATGTCACAATGCCCCCTTAGGCATAACCCAGTCATTGGCCTGTCAACTGGGGACCTATGCAGAATTATGATGTCACGATACCACCTTAGGCAGATCACAGACAAGGGCCTCTCACATGGGTACTCAGTGCAGAGTTATGATGTCACAATGCCCCCTTAGGCAGATCACAGACAAGGGCCTGTCACCTGGGTGCCTAATGCAGAGTTATGATGTCACAATGACCCCTTAGGCAGATCACAGACAAGGGCCTGTCACCTGGGTGACTAGTGCAGACTTATGATGTCACAATGCCCCAGCGGCAGATCACAGACAAGGGCCTGTCACCTGTGTGACCAGTGCAGAGTTACGGTGTCACAATGCCCCCGTAGGCAGAAAACAGAAAACGGCCTGTCACCTGCGTGACCAGTGCAGGGATATGATGTCACAATGCCCCCGTAGGAAGATCACAGTCAAGGGCCAGTCACCTGGGTGACTAGTGCAGACTTATGATGTCACAATGCCCCGTTAGGCAGATCACAGACCAGGGCCTGTCACCTGGGTGACCAGTGCAGAGTTATGATGCCACAATGCCCCCATAGGCAGATAACAGAAAACGGCCTGTCACCTGGGTGACCAGTGTAGAGTTATGATGTCACAATGCCCCCTTAGGCAGATCACAGACAAGGTCGTGTCACCTGGTTGACCAGCGAAGGGTTATGAAGTCACAATGCCCCTTAGGCATATCACAGACAATGCCTGTCACCTGTGTGACCAGTGCAGAGTTATGATGTCACAATGCGCCCTCAGGCAGATCACAGACAGGGCCCTGTCAACTGGTTGACTAGTGCAGATTTATGATGTCACAATGCCCCATTAGGCAGATCACAGACAAGTGCCTGTCACCTGGGTGCCCAGTGCAGAGTTATGATGTCACAATGCCCCCTTAGGCAGATCACAGACACGTTCCTGTCACCTGGGTGACCAGTGCAGTTTTATAATAACACAATGCCCCCTTAGGCAGATCACACACAGGGGTCTGTCACCTGGGTGACCAGTGCAGAGTTATGATGTCAAAATACCCCCTTAGGCAGATCACAGACAAAGGCCACTCATCTGGGTGCCCAGTGCAGAGTTATGATATCACAATGCCCCCTCAGGCAGATCACAGAGAAGGGTCTGTCACCTGGGTGACCATTGCAGAGTTATGAAATCAAAATGCACCGTTAGGCAGATCAAAGACAAGGGACCGCCACCAGGCTGCCCAGTGCAGAGTTATGATGTGACAATACCCCCTTACGCAGATCACAGACAAAGGCCTGTCACCAGGGTGACCAGTGCAGAGTTATGATGTCACAATGCCTCCTTACGCAGATCACAGGGAGTGGCCTCTCATCTGTGTGACCAGTGCAGAATTATGATGTCGCAATACCCCTTAGGCAGATCACAGAAAAAACCCTGTCACCTGGGTGCCCAGTGCAGAGTTATGCTGTCACAATGACCCTTACGCAGATCACAGAGAGGGGCCTGTCACCTGGGTGACTAGTGCAGACTTATGATGTCACAATACCCCCTTAGGCAGATCACAGACAAGGGCCTGTCACCTGGGTGACCAGTGAAGGGTTATGATGTCACAATGCCCCCTTAGGCAGATCACAGGCAAGGGTCTGTCCCCTGGGTGACCAGTCCAGAGTTATGATGTCACAATTCTCCCTTAGGCAGATCACAGACAAAGGCCTGTCACCTGGTTGCCCAGTGTAGGGTTATGATGTCACAATGACCCTTTGCAGATCACAGTCAAGGGCCTGTCCCCTGGCTGACTAGTGCAGAGTTTTGATGTCACAATGCCCCCTTTGGCAGATCACAGACAAGGGCCTGTCACCTGGGTGACAAGTGCAGAATTATGATGTCACAATGCCCCCATAGGCAGATCACACACAAGGGTCTGTCACATGTGTGAACAGTGCAGGGTTAAGATGTCACAATGCCCCCTTAGGCATATCACAGACAAAGGCCTGTCACCAGGGTGACCAGTGCAGGGTTATGATGTCACAATGCCCCCTTAGGCAGATCAGAGTCAGTGGCCTGTCACCAGTGTGACCAGTTCAGAATTATGCTGTCACTACACCCCGTTAAGCACATTACAGACAAGGGCCTCTCACCAGGGTGCCCAGTGCAGAGTTATGATGTCACAATGCCCCCTTAGGCAGATCACAGATAAGGGATTGTCACCTGGGTGCCTAATGCAGACTTATGATGTCACAATGCATCCCTAGGCAGATCACAGACAAGATCCTGTCACCTGGATAACCAGTGCAGAGTTAT
The DNA here is from genome assembly GCF_029289425.2 of Pan paniscus. Lineage (NCBI taxonomy): Eukaryota > Metazoa > Chordata > Mammalia > Primates > Hominidae > Pan > Pan paniscus. Next base: position 907,313 of record NC_073271.2, read on the forward strand.
GATGTCTCAATGCCCCTTAAGCAGATCACAAACAAGGGCCTGTCAAGTGGTTAACTAGTGCAGATTTGTTATGTCACAATGCCCCCTTAGGCAGATCACAGATAAGGGCCTGTCACCTGGGTGACTTGTGCATACTTATGATGTCACAATTCCCCCTTCGGCAGATCACAGACAATGGTCTGTCACCTGGGTGGCCAGTGCAGAGTTATGATATCCCAATACCCCCTTAAGCAGATCACAGAAAAAGGCCTCTCATCTGGGTGCCCAGTGCAGAGTTATGATATCACAATGCCCCCTTAGGCAGATCACAGTGAAGGGTCTGTCATCTGGGTTACCTGTGCAGAGTTATGATGTGACAATGCACCGTTAGGCAGATCAAAGACAAGGGCCCGTCACCAGACTGCCCAGTGCACAGTGATGATGTCACAATACCCCCTTAGGCAGATCACAGACAAGTGACTGTCACCTGGGTGCCCAGTGCAGAGTTATGGTGTCACAATGACCCCTTAGGCAGATCACAGATAGATGCCTGTCTCCTGGGTGACCAATACAGAGTCATGATGTCACAATACCCCCTTAAGCAGATCAGAGACAAAGTCCTGTCACCTGTATGACCAGTGCAGGGTTATGATGTCACAATGCCCCCTTAGGCACATCACAAACAAAGGCCTGTCACCAGGGTGACCAGTGCAGAGTTATGATGTCACAATGCGCCCTTAGGCAGATCCCAGACAGTGGCCTGTCACCTGGGTGACCAGTGCAGAATTATGATGTCACAATACCGCCTTAGGCATATCACCGACAAGGGCCTCTCACCTGGGTGCCCAGTTCAGAGTTATGATATCACAATGCCCCTTAGGGAGATCACAGACAGGGGCCTGTCACCTGGGTGCCCAATGCAGAGTTATGATGTCACAATGCCCCATTAGGCAGATCACAGACAAGGTCCTGTCACCTCGGTGACCAGTGCAGAGTTATGAAGTCAGAATGCACCCTCAGGGAGATCACAGAGAAGGGCCTGTCACCTGGGTGACCAGTGCAGGGTTATGATGTCACAATGCCCCTTTGGGAATATCACAGACAAAGGCCTGTCACCAGGTTGACCATTGAAGAGTTATGATGTCCCAATGCCCCCTTACACTGATCACAGACAGTGGCCCGTCACCTGGGTGACCAGTGCAGATTTATGATGTCACAATACACCCTTAGGCAGATCACAGACAAGATGCTGTCCCCTGGGTGCCCAGTGCAGAGTTGTGGTGTCTCAGTGCCCCCTTAGGCAGATCACAGATCAGGGCCTCTAACCTCAGTGCTCAATGAGGAGTTATGATGTCACAATGCCCCCTTAGGCAGATCACCGGCAAGGTCCTGTCACCTGGGTTACCAGTGCAGAGTTATGATGTCACAATGCCCCTTACGCAGATCACAGACAAGGGCCTGTCACCTGGGTGACCAGTGCAGACTTATGATGTAACAATGACCCCTTAGGCAGATCACAGATAAATACCTGTCACCTGGGTGACCAGTACAGAGTTATGATGTCACAACGCCCCCTTAGGCAGATCACAGATAAGGGCTGGTCACCTGGGTAACCAGTGCAGAGTTATGATGTCACAATGCCCCTTAGGCTAATCACAGATAAGGGCCTGTCACCTGGGTGACTAGTGCAGTCTTATGATGTCACAATACCCCCTTAGGCAGATCACACACAAGGGCCTGTCACCTGGGTGACCAGTGCAGTGTTATGATAACACAATGCCCCCTTAGGCAGATCACAGACAAGGGTCTGTCACCTGGGTGACGAGTGCAGAGTTATGATGTCACAATACCCCCTTAGGCAGATCACAGACAAAGGCCTCTCATCTGGGTGCCCACTGCAGAGTTATGATATCACTATGCCCCGTTAGGCAGATCAAAGACAAGGGCCAGTCACAGGGCTGCCCAGTGCAGAGTTATGATGTCACAATACCCCCCTGGGCAGATCACAGACAAGGGACTGACACCTGGGTGCCCAGTGCAGAGTTATGATGTCACAATGACCCCTTAGGCAGATCACAGGTAAGGGCCTGTCACCTGGGTGACCAATAAAGAGTCATGATATCACAATACCACCTTAGGCATATCACAGACAAGGTCCTGTCACCTGGGTGACTAGTGCAGAGTTATGAAGTCACAATGCACCCTCAGGCAGATCACACACAAGGGCCTGTCACCTGGGTGACCAGTGCAGATTTATGATGTCACAATGCCCCCTCAAGTGGATCACAAACAAGGGCCTGCCACCTGTCTGACCAAAGCAGGGTTATGATGTCACAATGCCCCTTTAGGAAGAACACAGACAAAGGCCTGTCAACAGGGTAACCAGTGAAGGGTTATGATGTCCCAATGCTCTCTTACGCAGCTCACAGACATTGGCCTGTCACCTGGGTGACCAGTGCAGAATTATGGTGTCAAAATACACCCTAAGGCAGATCACAGACAAGGTGCTGTCACCTGGGTGCCCAATGCAGATTTGTGATGTCTCACTGCCCCCTTAGGCATATCACAGATCCGGGCCTCTAACATGGGTGCCCAATGCGGAGTTATGATGTCACAATGCCCCCTTAGGCAGATCACTGACAAGGTCTTGTCACCTGGGTTACCAGTGCAGAGTTATGATGTCACAATACCCCTTACGCAGATCACAGACAAGGGCCTGTCACCAGGGTGACTAGTGCAGATTTATGATGTCACAATGCCCCCTTAAGCAGATCACAGACAAGGGCCTGTCACCTGGGTGACCACCTGCACAGTTATGATGTCACAATGCCCCCTTAGGCAGATCACAGACAAGGGTCTGTCACCTGGGTGACCAGTACAGAGTTATGATGTCACAATGCCCCTTTACACAGATCACAGACAGTGGCTTGTCACCTGGGTGACCAGTGCAGAGTTATGATGTCACAATGCACACTCAGGCAGATCACAGAGAAGGGCCTGTCACGTGGGTGACCAATGCAGAGTTATGATGTCACAATGACCCTTACGCGGATAACAGACAAGGGCCTGTCACCTGGGTGACTAGTTCAGGCTTATGATGTCACAATGCCCCCTTAGGCAGATAAAAGACAAGGGCCTGTCACCTGGGTGACCATTGCAGAATTATGATGTCACAATGCCCCCTTAGGCAGTTCAAAGACAAGGGCCTGTCACCTGGGGGACCAGTGCAGAGTTACGATGTCACTATGACCCTTACGCGGATAACAGACAAGGGCCTGTCACCTGGGTGACTAGTTCAGGCTTATGATGTCACAATGCCCCCTTAGGCAGATCACAGACAAGGGCCTGTATCCTGGGTGTCCAGTGCAGAGTTATGATGTCACAATGCCCCCTTAGGCAGATCACAGATAAGGGCCTGTCACCTGGGTGACCAGTACTGAGATATGATGTCACAATGCCCTCTTAGGCAGATCCCAGACAAGGGTCGGTCACCTGGGTGACCAGGGCAGAGTTGTGATGCCACAATTCTCCCTTAGGCAGATCACAGTCAAGGGACTGTCACCTGGGTGTCCAGTACAGAGTTATGATGTTACAATGACCCCTTAGGCCGATCACAGTTAAGGGCCTGTCACCAGGGTGACCAGTACAGAGTTATGATGTCACAATGCCCCCTTATGCAGATCACAGACAATGGTCTGTCACCTGGCTGACCAGTGCGGAGTTATGATGTCACAATGCCCCCTCACGCGGATCACACACAAGGGCCTGTCACGTGTGTGAACAGAGCAGGGTTAAGATGTAAGAATACCCCCTTAGGCATTTCACAGACAAAGGTCTGTCACCAGCGTGACCAGTGCAGAGTTAGGATGTCAAAGTGCCCCCCTAGGCAGATCACAGAGAAGTTCCTGTCACCTGGATAACCAGGGCAGAGTTATGATGTCTCAATGCCCCTTAGGCAGATCACAAACAAGGGCCTGTCAACTGGTTGACTAGTGCAGATTTATGATGTCACAATGCCCCGTTAGGCAGGTCACAGAAAATGGCCTGTCACCTGGGTGGCCAGTGCAGAGTTATGATATCCCAATACACCCTTAGGCAGATCACAGGCATAGGCCACTCACCTTGGTGCCCAGTGCAGAATTATGATGTCACAATGCCCCTTAGGCAGATCAGAGACAAGAGCCTGTCACCTGGGTGACCAGTGCAGAATTATGATGTCACAATGCCCCCTTAGTCAGATGACAGACAAGGGCCTGTCACTTGGGTGACCAGTGCAGAGTTATGATGTCACAATGCACCCTCAGGCAGACCACAGACAACGACCTCTCATCTGGGTCTCCAGTGCAGAGTTATGATGTCACAATGCCCCATCAGGCTGATCAGACACAAGGGCCTGTAACCTCTCTGACCAGTGCAGAGGTATGATGTCACATTACCCCTTTAGGCAGATCACAGAGAAGAGATTGTCACCTGTTTGCCCAGTGCAGAGTTATGATGTAACAATGCCACTTAGGCAGATCACAGATAAGGGCCTGTCACCTGGGTAACCAGTAGAGAGTTATGATGTCACAATGCCCCCTGAGGCAGATCACAGCCAAGGACCGGTCACCTGGGTGGCCAGTGCAGAGTTTTGATGTCACAATGCCCTCTCAGGCAGATCACACACAAAGTCATGGCACCTGTATGACCAGTGCAGGGTTATGATGTCACATTGCCCCCTTAGGCCGATCACAGATAAGGGCCTGTCAGCTGGGTGACCAGTGCAGAGTTATGATGTCACAATGAGCCTTACGCAGATCACAGACAAGGGCCTGTCACCGGGGTGACTAGTGCAGACTTATGATGTCACAATGCCCCCTTAGGCAGATCTCAGACATGGTCCTGTCACCTGGATAACCAGGGCAGAGTTATGATGTCTCAATTCCCCTTAGGCAGATCACAAACAAGGGCCTGTCAACTGGTTGACTAGTGCAGATTTATGATGTCACAGTGCCCCCTTAGGCCCATCACAGTCAAGAGCCTGTCACCTGGGTGGCCAGTGCAGAGCTATGATGTCCCAATACACACTTAGGCAGATCACAGGCAAAGGTCTCTCTCCTTGGTGCCCAGTGCAGAATTATGATGTCACAATGCCCCTTAAGCAGATCACAAGCAAGGGCCTGTCTCCTGGGTGACTAGTGCAGACTGATGATGTCACAATGCCCCCTTAGGCAGATCACAGCAAGGTCCTGTCCCCTGGGATACCAGTGCAAATTTATGATGTCACAATGCCCCGTAGGCACATCACAGACAAGGGCCTGTCACCTGGGTGACTAGTGCAGACTCATGATGTCACAATGCCCCCCTAGGCAGATCAGAGACAAGGCCCTGTCACCTGGGTGACCAGTACAGAGATATGATGTCACAATGCCCCGTTAGGCAGATCACAGAAAACGGTCTGCCACCTGAGTGACCAGTGCAGAATTATGATGTCACAATGCCCCCTCAGGCAGATCACACAAAAGGGCCTTTCACCTGTCTGACCACGGCAGGGTTATGATGTCACAATGCCCCTTTAGGGATATCACAGACAAAGGCCTGTAACCAGGGTGACCAGTGCAGAGTTATGATGTCACAATGCCCCCTCAGGCAGATCACACACAACGGCCTGTCACCTGTGTGACCAGTGCTGTGTTATGATGTTACAATGACCCCTTAGGCAGAAAACAGACAAACGCCTGTCACCAGGGTTACCAGTGCAGAGTTATGATGTCACAATGTCCCTTTACGCAGATCACAGACAGTGGCCTGTCACCTGGTTGACCAGTGCAGAATTATGATGTCACAATACCTCCTAAGGCAGATCACAGACAAGGGCCTGTCACCTGGGTGCCCAGTGCAGAGTTATGATGACACAATGCCCCCTTAGGCAGATCACAGACAAGGCCCTGTAACCTGGGTGCCCAACGCAGTGTTGTGATGTCACAATGACCGCTTAGGCAGATCACAGATGAGGGCTTGTCACGTGGGTGACCAGTTCAGAGTTATGATGTCACAATGCCCCCTTAGGCAGATCACAGAGAAGGGCCTGTCACCTGGGTGATGAGTGCAGAGTTATGATGTCACAATGGCCCCTCAGGCAGATCACACACAAGGCCCTGTCACCTGGGTGACCAGAGCAGGTTTATGATGTCACAGTGCCCCCTTAGGCAGATCACAGACCAAGGCCTGTCACCAGGGTGACCAGTGCAGAGTTATGATGTCACAATGCCCCCTTAAGCAGATCACAGACAGTGGCCTGTCACCTGGGTGACCAGTGCAGAATTATGATGTCACAATACCCCCTTAGGCAGATCACAGACAAGGGCCTGTCACCTGGGTGCCCAGTGCAGAGTTATGATGTCACAATGCCCCCTTAGGCAGATCACAGACAAGGGCCTGTCACCTGGGTGCCCAATACAGGGTTATGATGTTACAATGCCCCCTTAGGCAGATCACAGGCAAGGTCCTGTCACCTGGCTTACCAGTGCAGAGTTATGATGTCACAATGCACAGTCAGGCAGATCACTGACAAGGGACTGTCACCTGGGTGTCCAGTACAGAGTTATGATGTCTCAATGACCCCTTAGGCAGATCACAGATAAGGGCCTGTCACTAGGGTGACCAGTAAAGAGTTATGATGTCGCAATGCCACCTTTTGCAGATCACAGTCAGTGGCCTACCACCTAGAAGACCATTTCAGGATTATGATGTCACAATACACCGTTAGGCAGATTACAGACAATGGCCTCTCACCTGGGTGCCCAGTGCAAAGTTATAATATCACAATGCCCCTTATGCAGATCTCGGAAAAGGGCCTGTCTCCTGCGTGACTAGTGCAGACTTATGATGTCACAATGCCCCCTTATGCAGATCACAGACAAGAGCCTGTCACCTGGGTGACCAGTGCAGAGTTATTATTTCACAATGCCCCCTAAGGCAGATCAAAGGCAACGGCCTGTCACCTGGGTGACCAGTGCAGAGTTATGATGTCACAATGCACCCTCAGGCAGATCAGAGACAAGGGCCTGTCACCTAGGTGACTAGTGCAGAGTTATGATGTCACAATGCCCCCTCCCGCAGATCAGACACAAGTGCCTGTCACCTGTGTGACCAGTGCAGGGTTATGATGTCACAATGCCCACTAAGGCAGATCACTGACAAAGGCCTGTCACCAGGGTGACCAGTGCAGAGTTATTATGTCACAATGCCCCCTTAGGCATAACCCAGTCATTGGCCTGTCAACTGGGGACCTATGCAGAATTATGATGTCACGATACCACCTTAGGCAGATCACAGACAAGGGCCTCTCACATGGGTACTCAGTGCAGAGTTATGATGTCACAATGCCCCCTTAGGCAGATCACAGACAAGGGCCTGTCACCTGGGTGCCTAATGCAGAGTTATGATGTCACAATGACCCCTTAGGCAGATCACAGACAAGGGCCTGTCACCTGGGTGACTAGTGCAGACTTATGATGTCACAATGCCCCAGCGGCAGATCACAGACAAGGGCCTGTCACCTGTGTGACCAGTGCAGAGTTACGGTGTCACAATGCCCCCGTAGGCAGAAAACAGAAAACGGCCTGTCACCTGCGTGACCAGTGCAGGGATATGATGTCACAATGCCCCCGTAGGAAGATCACAGTCAAGGGCCAGTCACCTGGGTGACTAGTGCAGACTTATGATGTCACAATGCCCCGTTAGGCAGATCACAGACCAGGGCCTGTCACCTGGGTGACCAGTGCAGAGTTATGATGCCACAATGCCCCCATAGGCAGATAACAGAAAACGGCCTGTCACCTGGGTGACCAGTGTAGAGTTATGATGTCACAATGCCCCCTTAGGCAGATCACAGACAAGGTCGTGTCACCTGGTTGACCAGCGAAGGGTTATGAAGTCACAATGCCCCTTAGGCATATCACAGACAATGCCTGTCACCTGTGTGACCAGTGCAGAGTTATGATGTCACAATGCGCCCTCAGGCAGATCACAGACAGGGCCCTGTCAACTGGTTGACTAGTGCAGATTTATGATGTCACAATGCCCCATTAGGCAGATCACAGACAAGTGCCTGTCACCTGGGTGCCCAGTGCAGAGTTATGATGTCACAATGCCCCCTTAGGCAGATCACAGACACGTTCCTGTCACCTGGGTGACCAGTGCAGTTTTATAATAACACAATGCCCCCTTAGGCAGATCACACACAGGGGTCTGTCACCTGGGTGACCAGTGCAGAGTTATGATGTCAAAATACCCCCTTAGGCAGATCACAGACAAAGGCCACTCATCTGGGTGCCCAGTGCAGAGTTATGATATCACAATGCCCCCTCAGGCAGATCACAGAGAAGGGTCTGTCACCTGGGTGACCATTGCAGAGTTATGAAATCAAAATGCACCGTTAGGCAGATCAAAGACAAGGGACCGCCACCAGGCTGCCCAGTGCAGAGTTATGATGTGACAATACCCCCTTACGCAGATCACAGACAAAGGCCTGTCACCAGGGTGACCAGTGCAGAGTTATGATGTCACAATGCCTCCTTACGCAGATCACAGGGAGTGGCCTCTCATCTGTGTGACCAGTGCAGAATTATGATGTCGCAATACCCCTTAGGCAGATCACAGAAAAAACCCTGTCACCTGGGTGCCCAGTGCAGAGTTATGCTGTCACAATGACCCTTACGCAGATCACAGAGAGGGGCCTGTCACCTGGGTGACTAGTGCAGACTTATGATGTCACAATACCCCCTTAGGCAGATCACAGACAAGGGCCTGTCACCTGGGTGACCAGTGAAGGGTTATGATGTCACAATGCCCCCTTAGGCAGATCACAGGCAAGGGTCTGTCCCCTGGGTGACCAGTCCAGAGTTATGATGTCACAATTCTCCCTTAGGCAGATCACAGACAAAGGCCTGTCACCTGGTTGCCCAGTGTAGGGTTATGATGTCACAATGACCCTTTGCAGATCACAGTCAAGGGCCTGTCCCCTGGCTGACTAGTGCAGAGTTTTGATGTCACAATGCCCCCTTTGGCAGATCACAGACAAGGGCCTGTCACCTGGGTGACAAGTGCAGAATTATGATGTCACAATGCCCCCATAGGCAGATCACACACAAGGGTCTGTCACATGTGTGAACAGTGCAGGGTTAAGATGTCACAATGCCCCCTTAGGCATATCACAGACAAAGGCCTGTCACCAGGGTGACCAGTGCAGGGTTATGATGTCACAATGCCCCCTTAGGCAGATCAGAGTCAGTGGCCTGTCACCAGTGTGACCAGTTCAGAATTATGCTGTCACTACACCCCGTTAAGCACATTACAGACAAGGGCCTCTCACCAGGGTGCCCAGTGCAGAGTTATGATGTCACAATGCCCCCTTAGGCAGATCACAGATAAGGGATTGTCACCTGGGTGCCTAATGCAGACTTATGATGTCACAATGCATCCCTAGGCAGATCACAGACAAGATCCTGTCACCTGGATAACCAGTGCAGAGTTATGATGTCTCAATGCCCCTTAAGCAGATCACAAACAAGGGCCTGTCAAGTGGTTAACTAGTGCAGATTTGTTATGTCACAATGCCCCCTTAGGCAGATCACAGATAAGGGCCTGTCACCTGGGTGACTTGTGCATACTTATGATGTCACAATTCCCCCTTCGGCAGATCACAGACAATGGTCTGTCACCTGGGTGGCCAGTGCAGAGTTATGATATCCCAATACCCCCTTAAGCAGATCACAGAAAAAGGCCTCTCATCTGGGTGCCCAGTGCAGAGTTATGATATCACAATGCCCCCTTAGGCAGATCACAGTGAAGGGTCTGTCATCTGGGTTACCTGTGCAGAGTTATGATGTGACAATGCACCGTTAGGCAGATCAAAGACAAGGGCCCGTCACCAGACTGCCCAGTGCACAGTGATGATGTCACAATACCCCCTTAGGCAGATCACAGACAAGTGACTGTCACCTGGGTGCCCAGTGCAGAGTTATGGTGTCACAATGACCCCTTAGGCAGATCACAGATAGATGCCTGTCTCCTGGGTGACCAATACAGAGTCATGATGTCACAATACCCCCTTAAGCAGATCAGAGACAAAGTCCTGTCACCTGTATGACCAGTGCAGGGTTATGATGTCACAATGCCCCCTTAGGCACATCACAAACAAAGGCCTGTCACCAGGGTGACCAGTGCAGAGTTATGATGTCACAATGCGCCCTTAGGCAGATCCCAGACAGTGGCCTGTCACCTGGGTGACCAGTGCAGAATTATGATGTCACAATACCGCCTTAGGCATATCACCGACAAGGGCCTCTCACCTGGGTGCCCAGTTCAGAGTTATGATATCACAATGCCCCTTAGGGAGATCACAGACAGGGGCCTGTCACCTGGGTGCCCAATGCAGAGTTATGATGTCACAATGCCCCATTAGGCAGATCACAGACAAGGTCCTGTCACCTCGGTGACCAGTGCAGAGTTATGAAGTCAGAATGCACCCTCAGGGAGATCACAGAGAAGGGCCTGTCACCTGGGTGACCAGTGCAGGGTTATGATGTCACAATGCCCCTTTGGGAATATCACAGACAAAGGCCTGTCACCAGGTTGACCATTGAAGAGTTATGATGTCCCAATGCCCCCTTACACTGATCACAGACAGTGGCCCGTCACCTGGGTGACCAGTGCAGATTTATGATGTCACAATACACCCTTAGGCAGATCACAGACAAGATGCTGTCCCCTGGGTGCCCAGTGCAGAGTTGTGGTGTCTCAGTGCCCCCTTAGGCAGATCACAGATCAGGGCCTCTAACCTCAGTGCTCAATGAGGAGTTATGATGTCACAATGCCCCCTTAGGCAGATCACCGGCAAGGTCCTGTCACCTGGGTTACCAGTGCAGAGTTATGATGTCACAATGCCCCTTACGCAGATCACAGACAAGGGCCTGTCACCTGGGTGACCAGTGCAGACTTATGATGTAACAATGACCCCTTAGGCAGATCACAGATAAATACCTGTCACCTGGGTGACCAGTACAGAGTTATGATGTCACAACGCCCCCTTAGGCAGATCACAGATAAGGGCTGGTCACCTGGGTAACCAGTGCAGAGTTATGATGTCACAATGCCCCTTAGGCTAATCACAGATAAGGGCCTGTCACCTGGGTGACTAGTGCAGTCTTATGATGTCACAATACCCCCTTAGGCAGATCACACACAAGGGCCTGTCACCTGGGTGACCAGTGCAGTGTTATGATAACACAATGCCCCCTTAGGCAGATCACAGACAAGGGTCTGTCACCTGGGTGACGAGTGCAGAGTTATGATGTCACAATACCCCCTTAGGCAGATCACAGACAAAGGCCTCTCATCTGGGTGCCCACTGCAGAGTTATGATATCACTATGCCCCGTTAGGCAGATCAAAGACAAGGGCCAGTCACAGGGCTGCCCAGTGCAGAGTTATGATGTCACAATACCCCCCTGGGCAGATCACAGACAAGGGACTGACACCTGGGTGCCCAGTGCAGAGTTATGATGTCACAATGACCCCTTAGGCAGATCACAGGTAAGGGCCTGTCACCTGGGTGACCAATAAAGAGTCATGATATCACAATACCACCTTAGGCATATCACAGACAAGGTCCTGTCACCTGGGTGACTAGTGCAGAGTTATGAAGTCACAATGCACCCTCAGGCAGATCACACACAAGGGCCTGTCACCTGGGTGACCAGTGCAGATTTATGATGTCACAATGCCCCCTCAAGTGGATCACAAACAAGGGCCTGCCACCTGTCTGACCAAAGCAGGGTTATGATGTCACAATGCCCCTTTAGGAAGAACACAGACAAAGGCCTGTCAACAGGGTAACCAGTGAAGGGTTATGATGTCCCAATGCTCTCTTACGCAGCTCACAGACATTGGCCTGTCACCTGGGTGACCAGTGCAGAATTATGGTGTCAAAATACACCCTAAGGCAGATCACAGACAAGGTGCTGTCACCTGGGTGCCCAATGCAGATTTGTGATGTCTCACTGCCCCCTTAGGCATATCACAGATCCGGGCCTCTAACATGGGTGCCCAATGCGGAGTTATGATGTCACAATGCCCCCTTAGGCAGATCACTGACAAGGTCTTGTCACCTGGGTTACCAGTGCAGAGTTATGATGTCACAATACCCCTTACGCAGATCACAGACAAGGGCCTGTCACCAGGGTGACTAGTGCAGATTTATGATGTCACAATGCCCCCTTAAGCAGATCACAGACAAGGGCCTGTCACCTGGGTGACCACCTGCACAGTTATGATGTCACAATGCCCCCTTAGGCAGATCACAGACAAGGGTCTGTCACCTGGGTGACCAGTACAGAGTTATGATGTCACAATGCCCCTTTACACAGATCACAGACAGTGGCTTGTCACCTGGGTGACCAGTGCAGAGTTATGATGTCACAATGCACACTCAGGCAGATCACAGAGAAGGGCCTGTCACGTGGGTGACCAATGCAGAGTTATGATGTCACAATGACCCTTACGCGGATAACAGACAAGGGCCTGTCACCTGGGTGACTAGTTCAGGCTTATGATGTCACAATGCCCCCTTAGGCAGATAAAAGACAAGGGCCTGTCACCTGGGTGACCATTGCAGAATTATGATGTCACAATGCCCCCTTAGGCAGTTCAAAGACAAGGGCCTGTCACCTGGGGGACCAGTGCAGAGTTACGATGTCACTATGACCCTTACGCGGATAACAGACAAGGGCCTGTCACCTGGGTGACTAGTTCAGGCTTATGATGTCACAATGCCCCCTTAGGCAGATCACAGACAAGGGCCTGTATCCTGGGTGTCCAGTGCAGAGTTATGATGTCACAATGCCCCCTTAGGCAGATCACAGATAAGGGCCTGTCACCTGGGTGACCAGTACTGAGATATGATGTCACAATGCCCTCTTAGGCAGATCCCAGACAAGGGTCGGTCACCTGGGTGACCAGGGCAGAGTTGTGATGCCACAATTCTCCCTTAGGCAGATCACAGTCAAGGGACTGTCACCTGGGTGTCCAGTACAGAGTTATGATGTTACAATGACCCCTTAGGCCGATCACAGTTAAGGGCCTGTCACCAGGGTGACCAGTACAGAGTTATGATGTCACAATGCCCCCTTATGCAGATCACAGACAATGGTCTGTCACCTGGCTGACCAGTGCGGAGTTATGATGTCACAATGCCCCCTCACGCGGATCACACACAAGGGCCTGTCACGTGTGTGAACAGAGCAGGGTTAAGATGTAAGAATACCCCCTTAGGCATTTCACAGACAAAGGTCTGTCACCAGCGTGACCAGTGCAGAGTTAGGATGTCAAAGTGCCCCCCTAGGCAGATCACAGAGAAGTTCCTGTCACCTGGATAACCAGGGCAGAGTTATGATGTCTCAATGCCCCTTAGGCAGATCACAAACAAGGGCCTGTCAACTGGTTGACTAGTGCAGATTTATGATGTCACAATGCCCCGTTAGGCAGGTCACAGAAAATGGCCTGTCACCTGGGTGGCCAGTGCAGAGTTATGATATCCCAATACACCCTTAGGCAGATCACAGGCATAGGCCACTCACCTTGGTGCCCAGTGCAGAATTATGATGTCACAATGCCCCTTAGGCAGATCAGAGACAAGAGCCTGTCACCTGGGTGACCAGTGCAGAATTATGATGTCACAATGCCCCCTTAGTCAGATGACAGACAAGGGCCTGTCACTTGGGTGACCAGTGCAGAGTTATGATGTCACAATGCACCCTCAGGCAGACCACAGACAACGACCTCTCATCTGGGTCTCCAGTGCAGAGTTATGATGTCACAATGCCCCATCAGGCTGATCAGACACAAGGGCCTGTAACCTCTCTGACCAGTGCAGAGGTATGATGTCACATTACCCCTTTAGGCAGATCACAGAGAAGAGATTGTCACCTGTTTGCCCAGTGCAGAGTTATGATGTAACAATGCCACTTAGGCAGATCACAGATAAGGGCCTGTCACCTGGGTAACCAGTAGAGAGTTATGATGTCACAATGCCCCCTGAGGCAGATCACAGCCAAGGACCGGTCACCTGGGTGGCCAGTGCAGAGTTTTGATGTCACAATGCCCTCTCAGGCAGATCACACACAAAGTCATGGCACCTGTATGACCAGTGCAGGGTTATGATGTCACATTGCCCCCTTAGGCCGATCACAGATAAGGGCCTGTCAGCTGGGTGACCAGTGCAGAGTTATGATGTCACAATGAGCCTTACGCAGATCACAGACAAGGGCCTGTCACCGGGGTGACTAGTGCAGACTTATGATGTCACAATGCCCCCTTAGGCAGATCTCAGACATGGTCCTGTCACCTGGATAACCAGGGCAGAGTTATGATGTCTCAATTCCCCTTAGGCAGATCACAAACAAGGGCCTGTCAACTGGTTGACTAGTGCAGATTTATGATGTCACAGTGCCCCCTTAGGCCCATCACAGTCAAGAGCCTGTCACCTGGGTGGCCAGTGCAGAGCTATGATGTCCCAATACACACTTAGGCAGATCACAGGCAAAGGTCTCTCTCCTTGGTGCCCAGTGCAGAATTATGATGTCACAATGCCCCTTAAGCAGATCACAAGCAAGGGCCTGTCTCCTGGGTGACTAGTGCAGACTGATGATGTCACAATGCCCCCTTAGGCAGATCACAGCAAGGTCCTGTCCCCTGGGATACCAGTGCAAATTTATGATGTCACAATGCCCCGTAGGCACATCACAGACAAGGGCCTGTCACCTGGGTGACTAGTGCAGACTCATGATGTCACAATGCCCCCCTAGGCAGATCAGAGACAAGGCCCTGTCACCTGGGTGACCAGTACAGAGATATGATGTCACAATGCCCCGTTAGGCAGATCACAGAAAACGGTCTGCCACCTGAGTGACCAGTGCAGAGTTATGATGTCACAATGCCCCCTCAGGCAGATCACACAAAAGGGCCTTTCACCTGTCTGACCACGGCAGGGTTATGATGTCACAATGCCCCTTTAGGGATATCACAGACAAAGGCCTGTAACCAGGGTAACCAGTGCAGAGTTATGATGTCACAATGCCCCCTCAGGCAGATCACACACAACGGCCTGTCACCTGTGTGACCAGTGCTGTGTTATGATGTTACAATGACCCCTTAGGCAGAAAACAGACAAACGCCTGTCACCAGGGTTACCAGTGCAGAGTTATGATGTCACAATGTCCCTTTACGCAGATCACAGACAGTGGCCTGTCACCTGGTTGACCAGTGCAGAATTATGATGTCACAATACCTCCTAAGGCAGATCACAGACAAGGGCCTGTCACCTGGGTGCCCAGTGCAGAGTTATGATGACACAATGCCCCCTTAGGCAGATCACAGACAAGGCCCTGTAACCTGGGTGCCCAACGCAGTGTTGTGATGTCACAATGACCGCTTAGGCAGATCACAGATGAGGGCTTGTCACGTGGGTGACCAGTTCAGAGTTATGATGTCACAATGCCCCCTTAGGCAGATCACAGAGAAGGGCCTGTCACCTGGGTGATGAGTGCAGAGTTATGATGTCACAATGGCCCCTCAGGCAGATCACACACAAGGCCCTGTCACCTGGGTGACCAGAGCAGGTTTATGATGTCACAGTGCCCCCTTAGGCAGATCACAGACCAAGGCCTGTCACCAGGGTGACCAGTGCAGAGTTATGATGTCACAATGCCCCCTTAAGCAGATCACAGACAGTGGCCTGTCACCTGGGTGACCAGTGCAGAATTATGATGTCACAATACCCCCTTAGGCAGATCACAGACAAGGGCCTGTCACCTGGGTGCCCAGTGCAGAGTTATGATGTCACAATGCCCCCTTAGGCAGATCACAGACAAGGGCCTGTCACCTGGGTGCCCAATACAGGGTTATGATGTTACAATGCCCCCTTAGGCAGATCACAGGCAAGGTCCTGTCACCTGGCTTACCAGTGCAGAGTTATGATGTCACAATGCACACTCAGGCAGATCACTGACAAGGGACTGTCACCTGGGTGTCCAGTACAGAGTTATGATGTCTCAATGACCCCTTAGGCAGATCACAGATAAGGGCCTGTCACTAGGGTGACCAGTAAAGAGTTATGATGTCGCAATGCCACCTTTTGCAGATCACAGTCAGTGGCCTACCACCTAGAAGACCATTTCAGGATTATGATGTCACAATACACCGTTAGGCAGATTACAGACAATGGCCTCTCACCTGGGTGCCCAGTGCAAAGTTATAATATCACAATGCCCCTTATGCAGATCTCGGAAAAGGGCCTGTCTCCTGCGTGACTAGTGCAGACTTATGATGTCACAATGCCCCCTTATGCAGATCACAGACAAGAGCCTGTCACCTGGGTGACCAGTGCAGAGTTATTATTTCACAATGCCCCCTAAGGCAGATCAAAGGCAACGGCCTGTCACCTGGGTGACCAGTGCAGAGTTATGATGTCACAATGCACCCTCAGGCAGATCAGAGACAAGGGCCTGTCACCTAGGTGACTAGTGCAGAGTTATGATGTCACAATGCCCCCTCCCGCAGATCAGACACAAGTGCCTGTCACCTGTGTGACCAGTGCAGGGTTATGATGTCACAATGCCCACTAAGGCAGATCACTGACAAAGGCCTGTCACCAGGGTGACCAGTGCAGAGTTATTATGTCACAATGCCCCCTTAGGCATAACCCAGTCATTGGCCTGTCAACTGGGGACCTATGCAGAATTATGATGTCACGATACCACCTTAGGCAGATCACAGACAAGGGCCTCTCACATGGGTACTCAGTGCAGAGTTATGATGTCACAATGCCCCCTTAGGCAGATCACAGACAAGGGCCTGTCACCTGGGTGCCTAATGCAGAGTTATGATGTCACAATGACCCCTTAGGCAGATCACAGACAAGGGCCTGTCACCTGGGTGACTAGTGCAGACTTATGATGTCACAATGCCCCAGCGGCAGATCACAGACAAGGGCCTGTCACCTGTGTGACCAGTGCAGAGTTACGGTGTCACAATGCCCCCGTAGGCAGAAAACAGAAAACGGCCTGTCACCTGCGTGACCAGTGCAGGGATATGATGTCACAATGCCCCCGTAGGAAGATCACAGTCAAGGGCCAGTCACCTGGGTGACTAGTGCAGACTTATGATGTCACAATGCCCCGTTAGGCAGATCACAGACCAGGGCCTGTCACCTGGGTGACCAGTGCAGAGTTATGATGCCACAATGCCCCCATAGGCAGATAACAGAAAACGGCCTGTCACCTGGGTGACCAGTGTAGAGTTATGATGTCACAATGCCTCCTTAGGCAGATCACACACAAGGGCCTGTCACCTGTGTGACCAGTGCTGACTTATGATGTCACAATGCGCACTGAGGCAGATCATAGACAAAGGCCTGTCGCGAGGGTGACCAGCGCCGAGTTATGATGTCACAATTCCCCTTAGGTAGGTAACAGTCATGGGCCTGTCATCAGGGTGACCATTGCAGAATAATGATGTCACAATGCCCCCTTAGGCAGATCGCAGACAAGGGTCTGTCACCTGCATGACCAGTGCAGAGTTATGATGTCACCATACTCCCTTAGGCAGATCAGAGACAAGGAACTGTCAACTGGGTGCGCAGTGCAGAGTTATGATGTCACAATGCACCCTCAGACATATCACAAACAAGGGCCTATCACCTGGGTGACCAGTGCAGAGTTATGATGTCACAATGCCAGCTCAGGCAGATCACAGACAAGGGCCTGTCACCTGTGTGACCTGTGTAGGCTTATGATGTCACGTTGCCCCCTTAGGCGGATCAGAGTCAAAGGCCTTTCACCAGAGTGACCAGTGTAGAGTTATGATGTCACAATACTCCCTTAGGTAAATCACAGACAAGGGTCTGTCAACTGGGTGACAAGTGCAGTGTTACGATGTCACAATGACCCCTTGGCAGATCACAGATAAGGGACTGTCACCTGGGTGACGAGTAAAGAGTTATGATGTCACAAGAGCCCCTTAGGGAGATCATAGACAAGGGCCTGTCACCTGGGTGACCAGTGCAGAGTTATGATGTCACAATGCCCCATTATGCAGATCACAGACCAGGGCCTGTCACCTGGGTGACCATTGCAGAATTATGATGTCACAATGCCCCCTTAGGCAGATCAGAGACAAGGGTCTGTCAACTGGTTGACCAGTGCAGAGTTATGATATCACAATGCAACCTTAGGCACATAAAAGACAAGGGCTGGACACCTGGCTGCCCAGTGCAGAGTTATGATGTCGCAATACCCCTTGAGGGAGGTCGCAGACAAGGGATTGTCACCTGGGTGCCCAGTGCAGAGTTATGATGTAACAATGCCCCCTTAGGCAGATCACAGATAAAGGCCGGGCACCTGGGTGACCACTACAGAGTAATGTTGTCACAATGCCCCCTGAGGCAGATCACAGACAAGGGCCTGTCACTTGGGTGACCAGTTCAGAGTTATGATGTCACAATACTCTCTTAGGTAGATCACAGACAAGGGTCTGTCAACTGGGTGACCAGTGCAGAGTTATGATGTCACAATGCCCCCTCTGGCAGATCACACACAGGGGCCTGTCACCTGTCTTACCAGTGCAGGTTTACGATGTCACAATGCACTCTCAGGCATATCACAGACAAGGGCCTGCCACCTGGGTGACCAGGGCAGAGTTATGATGTCACAATGCCCCCTCAGGCAGATCACAGTCAAGGGCCTGTCACCTTTGTGACCAGTGCAGTGTTAGGATGTCACAATGCCCCCTTAGGCAGATCACAGACAAAGGCCTGTCACCACGGTGACCAGTGCAGAGTTATGATGTCACAATGCCCCCTTAGGCAGATCAGAGTCAGTGGCCTCTCGCCTGGGTAACCAGTACAGAGGTATGACGTCACAATGCCCCTTATGCAGATCACAGACAAGGGCCTATCACCTGGGTGACCAGTGCAGGCTTATGATGTCAAAATGCCCCCTTAGGCAGGTCACAGACATTTGCCTGTCACCTGCGTCACCAGTGCAGAATTATTATGTCACAGTAACCCTTAGGCAGATCACAGTCAAGGGCCTGTCACCTGGGTAACAAGTCCAGAGTTATGATGTCACAATGCCCCCTTAGGCATATCACAGACAAGGGCCTGTCACCTGGGTGACAAATGCAGAGTTATGATGTCACAATTCCCCCCTTGGCAGATCACAGACAAATGCCTCTCACCTGGGTGACCAATGCAGAGTTATGATGTCACAGTGCCCCCTTAGGCAGATCACAGACAAGGGCTTGTCACCTGGGTGCCCAATGGAAATTTATGATGTCACAATGCCCCCATTAGCAGATCACAGACAGGGGCCTGTCTCCAGGGTGTCCAGTGCAGAGTTATGATGTGACAATGCACCCTCAAACAGATCACAGACAAGGGCCTGTCACCAGGGTGTTTAGTGCTGAGTTATGATGTCACAATATCCCCTCAGGCAGATCACACAGAAGGGCCTGTCAGCTGTGTGACCAGTGAAGGGTGATGTCAAAATATCGCCTTAGGCAGATCACAAAGGGCTGTCACCAGTGTGACCAGTGCAGAGTTATGAAGTCACAATGCCCCCTTAGGCAGATCACAGGCAGTGGCCTGTCACCTGGGTGACCAGTGCAGAGTTATGATATCACAATGCCCCTTAGGCAGATCACAGGCAAGGGTCTGTCACCTGGGTGACCAGTGCAGAGTTATGAAGTCACAATGCTCCGTTAGTCAGATCAAAGAGAAGGGCCGGTCACCTGGCTGCCCAGTGCAGATTTGTGATGTCAGAATACACCCATAGGCAGATCACAGACAAGGGACTGTCACCTGGGTGCCCAGTGCATTGTTATGATGTCACAATGACCCCTTAGGCAGATCACATATAAGAGCCTTTCACCTGGGTGACAAATGCAGAGTTTGATGTCACAATGCACCCTCAGGCAGATCACAGACAAGGGCCTGCAACGAGGGTGACCAGTACAGAGTTATGATGTCACATTGTCCCCTCAGGCAGATCACACACAAGGACCTGTCACCTGTCGGACCAGTGCAGGGTTATGATGTCACAATGACCCCTTAGGCAGATCACAGACAAAGACCTATCACCAGGGTGACCAGCACAGAGTTAGGATGTCACAAAGCCCCATTAGGCAGATCACAGACAGTGGCCTGTCTCCTGGTTGGCCAGTGCAGAATTGTGATGTCCCAATACCCCCTTAGACAGATCACAGACAAGGGCCTCTCACCTGGGTACCCAGTGCAGGGATATGATGTCACTATGCCCCCTTAGGCAGATCACAGACAAGGGCTTGTAACCTGGGTGCCCAATTAAGACTTGCGATGTCACAGTGCCCCCTTAGGCAGATGACAGACAAGGTCGTGTCACCTGGGTTACCAGTGTAGAGTTATGATGTCACAATGCCCCTTACGCAGATGAGAGACAAGTGCCTGTCACCTCGGTGACTACTGCAGACTTATGATGTCACAATGTCCCCTTAGGCAGATCACAGACAAGGTTCTGAAACCTGGGTGCCCAGTGCAGAGTTATGATATCACAATACCCCCTTAGGCAGATCAGAGACAAAGGTCTCTCATCTGGGTGCCCAGTGCAGAGTTATGATGTCACAATGCCCTTTGGCAGATCACAGACAAAGGCTTGTCACCTGGGTGACTAGTGCAGACTTATGATATCACAGTGCCCCCTTAGGCAGATCACAGACAAGGGCCTGTCACCTGGGTGACCAGTGCCGCGTTAAGATGTCACCATGCCCCCTTAGGTAGATAACAGACAAGGGCCTGTCACCTCGGGTACCAGCGTCGATTTATGATGTCACAATGCCCCCTTAGGCAGATCACAGACAAGGTCCTGTCACCCAGGTGACCAGTGCAGAGTTATGATGTCAGAATTCCCCCTTAGGCAGATCACAGACAAGGGTCTGTCACATGGGTGACCAGTGCAGGGTTATGATGTCACAATGGCCCCCTAGGCATATCAAAGACAAGGGTCTTTCACTTTGGTGACCAGTGCAGAGTTATGATGACACAATGCCCCCTTACGCAGATCACAGTCAAGGGTCTGTCATCTGTGTGAACAGTGCAGAGCTATGACGTAACAATGACCCCTTAGGCATATCAAAGACAAGGGTGTGTCACCTGGGTGACCAGTTTACAGATATGATGTCACAATGACCCCTTAGGGAGATCAGAGAAAAGGGTCTGTCACCTGGGTGACCAGGGCAGAGTTATGATGTCACAATGACCCCTTCGGCAGATCACTGCCAAGGGCCTGTCACCTGGGTGACCAGTGCAGTGTTATGATATCACAATGCCTACTTAGGAAGATAACAGACAAGGGTCTGTCACCTGGTTGACCAGTGCAGAGTTATGATGTCACAATTCCCCCTTAGGCAGATCACAGACAAGGGTCGGTCACCGGGGTGACCAGTGCAGAGGTATGATGTCACAATGCCCCCTTAGGTAGATAACAGGCAAGGGTCTGTCACCTGGGTGACCATTGCAGGGTTATGATGTCACAATGCCCCCTTAGGCAGATCGCAGACAAGGGCCTGTCACCTGGGTGCCCAGTGCAGAGTTATGATGTCAGAATGCACCGTTAGACAGAGCACAGACAAGGGCCTGTCACCTTGATTACCAGTGCAGGGTTATGAAGTCACAATGCCCCTTTAGTCAGATCACAGAAAAAGGCCTGTCACCTGGGTGACCAGTGCAGAGTTACGATGTCACAATGCCCCCGTAGGCAGATAACTGAAAAGGGCCTGTCACCTGGTGACCAGCGCAGAGTTATGATGTCACAATGCCCGGTTAGGCAGATCGCATAAAACGGTCTGTCACCTGGGTGACCAGTGCAGGGTAATGATGTTAAAATGTCCCCTTAGTCAGATCAAAGACAAGAGTGTTTCACCTGGGTGAACAGTGCAGAGTTATGATGTCACCATGCCCCCTTATGCAGATCACAGACAAGGGCCTGTCACCTCGGTGAGCAGTGCAGAGTTATGATGCAAAAATGCCCCCTTAGGCAGATCAAAGGCAAGGGTCTGTCACCTGGGTGACCAGTGCAGAGATATGATGTCACAATGCACCCTTAGGCAGATCACAGTCAATGTCCTGTCACCGGGGTGGGCCGTGTAGTTTTATGATGTCACAATGCCCCCTTAGGCAGATCACAGACAAGGGTCTGTCACATGGGTGACCAGTGCAGAGTAATGATGTCACAATGCCCCCTTAGGCAGATCACAGACAAGGGCCTGTCACCTGGTTGACGAGTGCAGAGTTATTACGTCACAATGCCCCCTTAGGCATATCAAAGACAAGGGCCGGTCAACTGGCTACCCAGTGCAGAGTTATGAGGTCACATTATCCCTTAGGCAGATCACAGAGAAGGGCCTGTCTCCTGGGTGACCAGTGCAAGGTTATGATGTCACAGTGCCCTCTCAGGCAGATCACAGACAAGGGCCTGTCACCTCTGTGTCCAGTGCAGAATTATGACGTCACAATAACCCTTAGGCAGATCACTGTCAAGGGCCTGTCACCTGGGCGACTAGTGCAGAATTATGATGTCACAATGCCCCCATTGGCAGATAACATACAAGGGACTGTCAGCTGTGTGACCAGTGCAGGATTATGATGTCACAATGCCCCTTAGGCAGATCACAGAAACAGGCCTGTCACGAGAGTGACCAGTGCACAGTTATGAAGTCACAATGCCCCCGAACGCAGATCACAGACAATGGCCTTTCACCAGGGTGACCAGTGCAGAGTTATGATGTCACAATGCCCCATAGGCAGATCACAGTCAGGGGTCTGTCACCTGTTTGACCAGTGAAGAGTTATGAAGTCACAATGCACCGTTAGGCAGATCAAAGACAAGGGCCAGTCACCTGGCTGCCCAGTGCAGAGTTGTGGTGTCAAAATACACCCTTAGGCAGATCACAGATAAGGGACTGTCACCTGGGTGCCTAGTGCATTGTTATGATGTCACAATGACCCCTTAGGCAGATCACAGATAAGGGCCTATCAGCTGGGTGACCAGTAGAGAGTTATGATGTCACACTGCACTCTTAGGCAGATCACAGACAAGGGCCTGTCACCTGGGTGACAAGTGCAGAGTTAGGATGTCACAATGCCCCCTTAGGCAGATCACAGACAAGGGCCTGTCACCTGCGTGACCAGTGCAGTGTTACGATGTCACAATGCCCCCTTAGGAAGATCACAGACAACGGTCTATCACCTGGGTGCCCAGTGCAGGTTTATAATGTCACAATGCCCCGTTTAGCTAGATCACAGACAAGTGCCTGTCACCTGTGTGCCTGATGCTGAGTTATGATGTCTTAATGCCCCCTTAGGCAGAACACACCCAAGGGAATGTCACCTGGGTGACCAGTGCAGAGTTATGATGTCACAATGCCCCTTAGGCAGATCACAGACAAGGTCCTGTCACCTGAGTGACCAGTGCAGAGTTATGATGTCACAATGCTCCCTTAGGCAGATAATAGACTAGGGTCTGACACCTGGGTGACCAGCGCACAGCTATTATGTCACAATGCCCTCTCTGGCAGATCACAGACAAGGTCCTGTCACCTTGGTGACCAGCGCAGATTTATGATGTCACAATGCCCCCTCTGGCAAATCACAGACAAGGTCCTGTCACCTGGGTGACCAGTGCAGAGTTATGATGTCACAATGCCCACTTAGGAAGATCACAGACAAGGGCCTGTCACCTGGGTGACCATTGCAGAATTATGATGTCACAATGCCCCCTTAGGCAGATCACAGACAATCGTCTGTTACCTGAGTGACCACTGCAATATTATGATGTCACAATTCTCCCTTAGGTAGATCAGAGACAAGAGTCTGTCACCTGGTTGACCATTAGAGAGTTATGATGTCACAATGTCCCCTTAGGCAGATCAAAGACATAGGTCTCTCACCTGGGTAACCAGTGCAGGGTTATGATGTCACAATGCCCCCTTATGCAGATCACAGAAAAGGGCCTGTCATCTGGGTGAGCAGTGCAGAATTATGATGTAACAAGCCCCCTTAGGCAGATCAAAGTCAAGGGTGTGTCACCTGGGTGGCCAGTTTAGAATTATGATGTCACAATGACCTCTTAGGTAGATCAGAGTCGAGGGTCTGTCACTTGGGGGACCAGTGCAGAGTTATGATGTCACAATGCCCACTTAGGAAGATCACAGACAATGGTCTGTAACCTGAGTGAACATTGCTGAATTATGTTGTCACAATGCCCCGCTTAGGCAGATCACAGACAAAGGTCTGTCACCTGGGTTACCAGTGCAGAGTTATGATGTCACAATGCCCCATTAGGCTGACCAGAGACAAGGGCCTGTCACCTCTGTGTCCTGTTCATAGTTATGATGTCACAATGCCATCTTAGGCAGATCACAAAGAAGGGCCTATCACCTGGGTGACCATTGCAGAATTACGATGTCACAACTCCCCCTTAGGCGGATCACAGACAAGGGTCTCTCACCTGGGTGACCAGTGCAGAGTTGTGAACTCACAATGCCCCCTTACGCAGATCACAGACAAGGGCCTGTCACCTGGGTGTCCAGTGTAGAGTTGTTATGTCACAATGCCCACTTAAGCATACCACAGACAAGGGCCTGTCATCTGGGTGACCATTGTAGAGTTCTGATATCACAATGTCCCCTTAGGCAGATCACATCAAGGGTCTGTCACCTGGATGACCATTGCAGATTTATGATGTCACAATGTCCCCTTAGGCAGATCACAGACAAGGGTCTGTCACCTGGGCGACCAGAGCAGAGTTATGATGTCACGATGTCCCGTTAGGCAGATCACAGAGAAGGATCTCTCACCTGGGTGACCAGTGCAGAATTATGATGTCACAGTGCCCCCTTGTGCAGATCACAGACAAGGATCTGTCACCTGAGTTACCAGTGCAGGGTTAAGACGTCACAATGTCCCCTTAGGGAGATCACTGACAAGGGCCTGTCACCTCTGTGCCCTGTATATAGTTATGATGTCACAGTGCCATCTTAGGCAGATCACAGACAAGGGACTGTCACCTGGGTGACCTCTGCAGAATTACGATGTCACAATGTCCCCTTAAGCAGATCACAGACAAGGGTCTGTTACCTGGGTGACCATTGCAGAATTATGATGTCAACATTTCCCCTTAGGCAGATCACTGACAAGTGTCTGTGACCTTGGTGACCAGCGCAGAGTTATGATGTCACAATGGCCCCTTAGGCAGATCAAAGACAAAGGTCTCTCACCTGGGTGACCATTGCAGAGGTATGAAGTCACAATGCCCCCTTACGCAGATCACAGACAAGTGCCTGTCATCTGGGTGAGCAGTGTAAGGTTATGATGTCACAATGCCTCTCAGGCAGATCAAACACAAGGGTGTGTCACCTGGGTGACTAGTTTGGAGTTATGATGTCACAATGACCCCTTAGGCAGATCAGAGAAAAGGGTCTGTCACCTGAGTGACCAGTGCAGAGTTATGATGTCACAATGACCACTTAGGCAGATCACAGACAAGGGCCTGTCACCTCGGTGACCAGTGCCGTGTTCTGATATCACAATGCCCCCTTAGGCAGATCACAGACAAGGGCCTGTCACCTCGGTGACCAGTGAATGGTTATGATGTCACAAGGCCCCCTTAGGCAGATCACAGACAAGGGCCTGTCACCTGGGTGATGAGTGTAGATTTATGATGTCACAGTGACCCGTTAGGCAGATCACAGACAAGGGCCTGTCACCTGGGTGACCAGTGCAGAGTTATGATGTCACAATGACCACTTAGGAAGATCACAGACAAGGTCCTGTCACCTGGGTGACCAGTGCAGAGTTATGATGTCACAATGCCCACTTAGGAAGATCACAGACAAAGGCTTGTAACGTGAGTGACCATTAAAGAATTATGATGTCACATTGCCCCGTTTGGCAGATAACATTCAAGGGCCTGTCACCTGGGTGACCAGTGCAGAGTTATGTTGTCACAGTGCTCAATTAGGGAGATCACAGACAAGGGCCTGTCACCTGGGTGTCCAGTGTAGAGTTATGATGTCAAAATGCCCACTTAGGCATATCACAGACAAGGACCTGTCGCCTGGGTGTCCAGTGCAAGGATATGATGTTACAATGCCCCTTACGCAGATCACAGACAAGGGCCTGTCACCTGGGTGACCAGTGCCGAGTTATGATGTCACAATGCCCCCTTAGGCGGATCACAGTCAAGGGCCTGTCACCGGGGTTACCAGTGCAGAGTTATGATGAAACAGTCACCCCTTAGGCAGATCACAGACAGGGTCCTGTCACCTGGGTGACCACTGCCGAGTTATAATGTCACAATGCCCCCTTAGGCAGATCACAGACAACGGCCTGTCACCTCGGTGACCAGTGCCGTGTTGTGATACCACAATGCCTCCCTAGGCAGATCACAGTCAAGGGCCTGTGACCTCGGTGACCAGTGAATGGTTATGATGTCACAATGCCCCCTTAGGCCGATCACAGAGAAGGGTCTGTCACCTGGGTGACCAGTGCAGTGTTATGATGTCACAATGCCCCCTTAAGCGGATCACAGACAAGGGCCTGTCGCCTGGGTGATGAGTGTAGATTTATGATGTCACAGTGACCCTTTAGGCACATCAGAGACAAGAGTCTGTCTCCTGGGTGACCAGTGCAGAGTTATGATGTCACAATGACCCCTTAGGCAGATCACATACAAGGGCCTGTCACCTGGGTGACCAGTGCAGAGTTATGATGTCACAATGCCCTCTTAGGAAGATCACAGACAAAGGCCTGTAACATGAGTGACCATTAAAGAATTATGATGTCACAATGCCCCATTTGGCGGAAAACATTCAAGGGCCTGTCACCTGGGTGACCAGTGCAGATTTATGTTTTCACAGTGCTCCATTAGGCAGATCACAGACAAAGGCCTGTCATCTGGGTGTCCGGTGCAGAGTTATGATGTCAAAATGCCCACGTAGGCAGATCACAGACAAGGACATGTCACCTGGGTGTCCAGTGCAAGGATATGATGTTACAATGCCCCTTAGGCAGATCACAGACAAGGGCCTGTCACCTGGGTGACCAGTGCCGGGTTATGATGTCACAATGCCCCCTTAGGCAGATCACAATCAAGGGCCTGTCACCGGGGTTACCAGTGCAGAGTTATGATGTAACAATCACCCCTTAGGCAGATCACAGGCAGGGTCCTGTCTCCTGGGTGACCAGTGCCGGGTTATAATGTCACAATGCCCCCTTAGGCAGATCACAGACAACGGCCTGTCCCTCGGTGACCAGTGCCGTGTTGTGATATCACAATGCCCCTTAGGCAGATCACAGACAAGGGCCTGTGACCTCGGTGACCAGTGAACGGTTAAGATGTCACAATGCCCCCTTAGGCAGATCACAGACAAGGGCCTGTCACCTGGGTGACCAGTGGCGAGTTATAATGTCACAATGCCCCCTTAGGCAGATCACAGACAAGGGCCTGTCACCTCGGTGACCAGTGCCGTGTTGTGATATCACAATGCCCCTTTAAGCAGATCACAGACAAGGGCCTGTCACCTCGGTGACCAGTGAACGGTTATGATGTCACAATGCCCCCGTAGGCAGATCACAGACAAGGGCCTGTCACCTGGGTGACTAGTGCAGAGTTATGATGTCACAATGACCCCTTATGCAGATCAGAGACAAGGGTCTGTCACCTGGGTGACCAGTGCAGAGTTATGATGTCACAATGAGCCCTTAGGCAGATAACAGACAAGGATGTGTCACCTGGGTGACCAGTGCAGAGTTGTGATGTCACAATGCCCCCTTCGGTAGATCAAAGTCAAGGGTCTTTCATCTGGGTGACCAGTGCAGAGTTATGATGTAACAATGCCCCCTTAGGCAGATCAAAGTCATGGGTGTGTCACCTGGGTGAACAGTGCAGGGTTATGATGTAACAATGCTCTCTTAGGCAGATCACAGGCAAGGGTCTGTCACCTTGGTGACCAGTGCAAAGTTATGATGTCACAATGTCCCCTTAGGCAGATCACAGGGAAGGATCTGTCACCTGGGTGACCAGTGCGGAATTATGATGTCACAATACCCCCTTAGGCAGATCACACACAAGGGTCTGTCACCTGGGTGACCAGTGCAGAATTATGATGTCACAATTACCCCTTAGGCAGATCACAGACATGGGCCGGTCACCTCTGTGCCCTGTGCATATTTATGATGTGAAAATGCAATCTTAAGCAGATCACCGACAAGGGCATGTCACCTTGGTGACCAGTGCAGGGTTATGACGTTACAATGCCCCCTTAGGGAGATCACAGACAAGGGCCTGTCACCTGGGTGAAACAGTGCAGCGTTATGATGTCACAGTGCCCCCTTAGGCAGATCACAGACAAGAGCATGTCAGCTGGGTGTCCAGTGCAGGGTTGTGATGTTACAATGTCCCCTTAGGCAGATCACAGACAAGGGCCCGTCACCTGGGTGACCATTGCAGAGTTATGATGTCACAATGCCCCTTTAGGCAGATCACAGACAAGGGCCTGTCACCGGGTTGACCAGTGCAGTGTTATTATGTAACAATGCCCCCTTAGGCAGATCACTGACAAGGGCCTGTCACCTGGGTGACCAGTGCCGAGTTATGATGTCACAATACCCCCTTAGGCAGATCACAGACAAGGGCCTGTCACCTGGGTGCCCAATGCAGAGTTATGATGTCACAATGCCCCCTTAGGTAGATCACAGACAAGGTCCTGGCACCTGGGTGACCAGTGCAGATTTATGATGTCACAATGCCCCTTAGGCAGATCACAGACAAGGGCCTGTCACCTGGGTGACCAACGCAGAGTTATGATGTCACAATGCCCCATTAGGCAGATCACATACAAGGGCCTGTCACCTGGGTGTCCAGTGCAGAGTTATGATGTCACAATGCCCACTTAGGCAGATCACAGACAAGGGCCTGTCACCTTGGTGACCAATGCAGAGTTATGATATCACAATGGCCCCTTAGGCAGATAACAGACAAGGACCTGTCACCTGGGTGACCATTGCAGAGTTATGATGTCACAATGCCCCATTAGGCAGATCACATACAAGGGCCTGTCACCTGGGTGTCCAGTGCAGAGTTATGATGTCACAATGCCCACTTAGGCAGATAACAGACAAGGGCCTGTCACCTGGACGACCACTGCAGAATTATGGTGTCACAATGCCCCCTTAGGCAGATCACAGACAAGGGTGTGTCACCTGGGTTACCATTGCAGAGTTGTGATGTCACAATTCCCCCTTAGGCAGATTTCAGACATGGGTCTGTCGCCTGGGTGACCAGTGCAGGGTTATGATGTCCCAGTGGCCCCTTAGGCAGATCAAAGACAATGGTCTTTCACATGGGTGACCAGTGCATGCTTATGATGTCACAATGCCCCCTTACGCATATCACAGACAAGGGTCTGTCACCTGGGTGACCAGTGCAGAGTTATGATGTCACAATGCCCCCTTAGGCAGATCACAGACAAGGGTCTGTCACCTGAGTGACCAGTGCAGAGTTATGTCACAAGGCCCCCTTAGGCAGATCACAGAAAAGGGCCTGTCACCTGGGTGACCCGTGAAGAGTTATGATGTCACTATGACCCTTAGGCAGATCAAAAACAAGGGTGTTTCACCTGGGTGACCAGTGCAGAGTCATGATGTAACAATGCCCCCTTAGGCAGGTCACAGGCAAGGGTCTGTCACCTGGGTGACCAATGCAGTGTCATGATGTCACAATGCCCCCTTAGGCAGGTCTCAGGCAAGGGTCTGTCACCTGGGTGACCAGTGCAGAGTTATGATGTGACAATGCCCCCTTAGGCAGATCACAGACCAGGGTCTGTCACCTGTGTGAGCAGTGCAGAGTTTTGGAGTCACAATACCCACTTAGGCGGATCAAAGATAAGGGTCTGTCACCTGGGTGACCGGTGGAGAATTATGAAGTCACAATGCCCCGTTAGGCAGATCACAGACAAGGTTCTGTCAACTGGGTGACCAGTGCAGAGTTATGATGTCACAATGTCCCCTTAGTCAGATCACAGACAAGGGTCTGTCCCCACGGTTACCAGTGCAGTGTTATGATGTCACAATGCCCCCTTAGGCCCCCAGTGTGTGATGTTCCCCTTCCTGTGTCCATGTGTACTCACTGTTTAATTCCCACCTATGAATGAGAACATGTGGTGTTTGGTTTTTTATCCTTGTGATAGTTTGCTGTGAATAATGGTTTCCAGGTTCATCTTTGTCCCTACAAAGGACATGAACTTATCATTTTTATGGCTGCATAGTATTCCATGTTGTATATCTGCCACATTTTCTTAATCCAGTCTATCATTGTTGGACATTTGTGTTGGTTCCAAGTCTTTGCTGTTGTCAGTCGTTCCTCAATAAACTCCTTCTTTCTTTGCCTAGTTACACCTCAATGCAACCTCCTGGCTGGCCAGCCTTAAGCCCAGCAGTCCAACCATGCATCTAAGCTGAGTTCTCATCTGAGCCAACTTCAATTATAAACAACTGAGATGAAGCCAGAGGCCAGAATCCCTGAGAACCAAATTTGCTGTCATCACCACAGCTGAAACAAGGCGCTTGGCATCTAGAAAATCTGATCTGTAGGAAATTTCCAATAGAGTTCAATTTTTTCTAAGTTTAAAGTGTACAATATCATCAAGGTCAGACCCTCAAGATAAAACTAGGCTTGTGTTTAAATATAATAAAAATATTTGAAGAATAGTAAGAGTGGTGACTGCTTTTACACAGGAATGTTTCAAATAAATTGTTTTTTTCTTGTGCCTTTAAAATTTTTTCATTTGTCAATGAGATGCTGACATATTTTTAATGAAGCATGCCTTGTAAAATAATAAGTGAATGAAAACTACACAGTAATATTTACATCCACAAAGCTAGAAGAACACTGTATGTCTCAAGAGGCTCCATCATCTACCCAGTGGCCACTTCACCAAATTAAGATCCAAATACCAAAAAGAAAAGTAATTAAAATTTGTGTTGTATGCCTTATAAGACCAAACCTATAAAATGAGGGGAAACTTCACAATTACTTGTAATTTGCTCTGTGGAATTGTAACAGATGGATTATAAAGATGATTCCATGATAAACATCTAAATGTGGTTACTACCTTCTGTGCTTTCTTGGTTCATCTTTTTATTGATTTTTTCTTTATAAACAGATAATTCATTCTTATCTATGGCAATGCAAACTTTTCAGATGTATTGAATATGTCATAGTTTTTTTCTATTGTAGGCATCCCTAAAAAATTATAGAAAACAAACAGAGAAAAGTCTACTGTTGGAAAGGAGAGAGAAATAAAGCTTGTAAAGGAATGAAGATTAGAGCTTTCTGGAGATGAAAATTTTTAGAAGATACAAAAGCTAGTTACTGAATTAGATGAAGGTTCTTTTTCAGTTTTTCCCAGTTTTTCACCTCTTAGAAGGCACATATTCACAGCAGAAAAGAAAAAAAGTGTTAAAAAGAAAATACCTCGGTGTAGTGAGACTGTAATTTCATGAGGGCATTACTGAAGACTCACTTTTTCCAGCATCACTCAGCATGGTATTATGCATGTGTGTAATGTAAAGGAAAGTGAATACGCATTCTTGGATGGGTGATCAAATCGTAATTCCAGAATATAATCAGAAGCTGATTCATTATCCTCTTGAGATTTCACAATCTTTTCATCAGGAATTAAAATTCAGAAGAGGGTAAATGTATCTAATCACTTGAAAGTTAAAAATTAGAAGATGGAGGCAACATGGCCGAATAGGAACAGCTCCAGTCTACAGCTCCCAGCGTGAGTGATGCAGAAGACAGGTGATATCTGCATTTCCAACTGAGGTACCAGGTTCATCTCACTGGGGAGTGCTGGACAGTGGGTGCAGCGCACCATGCAGGAGCCAAAGCAGGGCAAGGCATCACCTCACCTGGGAAGCACAATGGGTCAGGGAATTCCCTTTCCTAGTCAAAGAAAGGGGTGACAGATGGCACCTGGAAAATCAGGTCACTCCCACCCTAATACTGCACTTTTCCAACAGGCTTATCAAATGGCATACCAGGAGATTGAATCCAGCACCTGGCTTGGAGGATCCTACACCCATGGAGCCTCACTGTTTGCTAGCACAGCAGTCTGAGATCAAACTGCAAGGTTACAGTGGGGCTGGGGGAGGGGTGCCCGCCATTGCTCAGGCTTGAGTAAGTAAACAAAGCAGCCAGGAAGTTCGAACTGGGTGGAGCCTAACACAGCTCAAGGAGGCCAGCCTGCCTCTGTAGGCTCCACCTCTGGGGGCAGGGCACAGACAAACAAAAGACAGCAATACCCTCTGCAGACTTAAATATCCCTGTCTGACAGCTTTGAAGAGAGTAGTGGTTCTCCCAGCATGCAGCTTGAGATCTGAGAACAGGCAGACAGCCTCCTCAAGTGGGTTCCTGACCCCTGAGTAGCCTAACTGGGAGGCACCACCCAGTAGGGGCAGACTGACATCTCACATGGCCGGGTACCCCTCTGAGTCAAAACTTCCAGAGGAACGGTCAGGCAGCAGCATTTGCAGTTCACCAATATCCACTGTTCTGCAGCCACCACTGCTGATACCCAAGCAAATAGTGTCTGGAGTAGACCTCCAGTAAACTCCAACAGACCTGCAGCTGAGGGTCCTGACTGTTAGAAGGAAAACTAACAAACAGAAAGGACATCCACACCAAAACCCCATCTGTATGTCACCATCATCAAGGACCAAAGGAAGATAAAACCACAAAGATGGGAAAAAACAGAGAAGAAAAACTGGAAACTCTAAAAATCAGAGTGCCTCTCCTCCTGCAAAGGAATGCAGCTCCTCACCAGCAATGGAACAAAGCTGGACAGAGTATGACTTTGACGAGTTGAGAGAGAAAGGCTTCAAAAGATCAAAGTACTCCGAGCTAAAGGAGGAAGTTCGAACCAGTGGCAAAGAAGTTAAAAACTTTGAAAAAAAATTAGACGAATGGATAACTAGAATAACAAATGCAGAGAAGTCCTTAAAGGACCTGATGGAGCTGAAAACCATGGCACAAGAACTACATGACAAATGCATAAGCCTCAGTAACTGATGTGATCAACTGGAAGAAAGAGTATCAGCGATGGAAAACGAAATGAATGAAATAAAGCATGAAGAGAAGTTTAGAGAAAAAGGAATAGAAGAAATGAACAAAGCCTCCAAGAAATATGGGACTATGTGAAAAGACCAAATGTATGTCTAATTGGTGTACCTGAAAGTGATGGGGAGAATGGAACCAAGTTGGAAAACACTCTGCAGGATATTATCCAGGAGAACTTCCCCAATCTAGTAAGGCAGGCCAACATACAAATTCAGGAAATACAGAGAATGCCACAAAGATACTCCTCGAGAAGAGCAACTCCAAGACACATAATTGTCAGATTCACCAAAGTTGAAATGATTGAAAAAATTTTAAAGGCAGCCAAGAGAATGGTCAGGTTACCCACAAAAGGAAGCCCATCAGACAATCTGCTGATCTCTCCTCGGAAACTCTACAAGCCAGAAGAGAGCGGGGGCCAATATTCAACATTCTTAAAGAAAAGAATTTTCAACCCAGAATTTCATATTCAGCTAAACTAAGCTTCATAAATGAAGGAGAAATAATATACTCCACAGACAAGCAAATGCTGAGAGATTCTGTCACCACCAGGCCTGCCCTAAAAGAGCTCCTGAAGGAAGCACTAAACATGGAAAGGAACAACTGGTACCAGCCACTGCAAAAACATGCCAAATTGTAAAGACCATCAAGGCTAGGAAGAAACTGCATCAACTAACGAGGAAAATAACCAGCTAACATCATAATGGCAGGATCAAACTCACACATAACAATACTAACCTTAAATGTAAATGGGTTAAATGCTCCAATTAAAAGGCACAGACTGGCAAATTGGATAAAGAGTCAAGACCCATCAGTGTGCTGTATTCAGGAAACCCTTCTCACCTGCAGAGACACACATAGGCTCAAAATAAAGGGATGGAGGAAGATCTACCAAGCAAACGGAAAACAAAAAAAGGCAGGGGTTGCAATCCTAGTCTCTGATAAAACAGACTTTAAACCACCAAAGATCAAAAGAGACAAATAAGGTCATCACATAATGGTAAAGGGATCAATTCAACAAGAACTAACTATCCTAAATATATATGCACACAATACAGAAGCACTCAGATTCATAAAGCAAGTCCTTAGTGATCTACAAAGTGACTTAGACGCCCACAAAATAATAATGGGAGACTTTAACACCCCACTGTCAACATTAGACAGATCAACGAGACAGAAAGTTAACAAGGATATACAGGAATTGAACTCAGCTCTGCACCAAGCAGACCTAATAGACATCTACAGAACTCTCTATCCCAAATCAATGGAATATGTATTCTTTTCAGCACCACACCACACCTATTCCAAAATTGACCACATAGTTGGAAGTAAAGCACTCCTCAGCAAATGTAAAAGAACAGAAAGTATAACAAACTGTCTCTCAGACCACAGTGCAATCAAACTTCAACTCAGGATTAAGAAACTCACTCGAGGCTAGGTGCGGTGGCTCACGCCTGTAATCCCAGCACTTTGGGAGGCTGAGGCGGGCGGATCACGAGGTCAGGAGATCAAGACCATCCTGGCTAACACGGTGTAACCCCGTCTCTACTAAAAATACAAAAAATTAGCCAGGCGTGGTAGAGGGCGCCTGTAGTCCCAGCTACTCGGGAGGCTGAGGCAGGAGAATGGCGTGAACCCGGGAGGCGGAGCTTGCAGTGAGCCGAGATCGCGCCACTGCACTGCAGCCTGGGCGACAGAGCGAGACTCCGTCTCAAAAAAAAAAAAAAAAAGAAACTCACTCGAAACCACTCAACTACATGGAAACTGAACAACCTGCTCCTGAATGACTACTGGGTACATAAGGAAATGAAGGCAGGAATAAAGATGTTCTTCGAAACCAACAAGAACAAAGACACAACATACCGGAATCTCTGGGACACATTCAAAGCAGTGTGAAGAGGGAAATTTACAGCACTAAATGCCCACAAGAGAAAGCAGGAAAGAAATAAAATTGACATCTTAACATCACAATTAAAAGAATTAGAGAAGCAAGAGCAAACACATTCAAAAGCTAGCAGAAGGCAAGAAGTAACTAAGATCAGAGCAGAACTGAAGGAAATAGAGACACAAAAAACCCTTCAAAAAATCAATGAATACAGAAGCTGTTTTTTGAAAAGATCAACAAAATCGACAGACCACTAACAAGACCAATAAAGAAGAAAAGAGAGAAGAATCAAATAGATGCAATAAAAATTGACAAAGGGGATATCACCACCGATCCCACAGAAATACAAACTACAATCAGAGAATACTATAAACACCTCTACACAAATAAACTAGAAAATCTAGAAGAAATGGATAAATTCCTTGACACATATACTCTCCCAAGACTAAACCAGGAAGAAGTTGAACCTCTGAATAGACAAATAACACGCTCTGAAATTGAGGCAATAATTAATAGCTTACCAACCAAAAAAAGTCCAGGACCAGATGGATTCACAGCCGAATTCTACCAGTGGTACAAGCAGGAACTGGTACCATTCGTTCTGAAACTATTCCAATCAACAGAAAAAGAGGGAATCCTCCCTAACTCATTTTATGAGGACAGCATCATCCTGATACCAAAGCCTGGCAGAGACAAAAAAAAAAAAAAAAGAGAATTTTAGACCAATATCCTTGATGAACATTGATGCAAAAATCCTCAATAAAATACTGGCAAACCGAATCCAGCAACACATAAAAAAGCTTATCCACCATGATCAAGCGGGTTTCATCCCTGGGATGCAAGGCTGGTTCAACATATGAAAATCAGTAAACGTAATCCAGCGTATAAACAGGACCAAAGACAAAAACCACATGATTATCTCAATAGATGCAGAAAAGGCCTTTGACAAAATTCAGCAAACCTTCATGCTAAAAACTCTCAATAAATTAGGGATTGATAGGACGTATCTCAAAATAACAAGAGCTATCTATGAAAAATCCACAGCCAATATCATACTGAATGGACAAAAACTGGAAGCATTCCGTTTGAAAACTGGCACAAGACAGGGATGCCCTCTCTCACCACTCCTATTCAACATAGTGCTGGAAGTTCTGGCCAGGGCAATCAGGAAGGAGAAGGAAATAAAGGACATTCAATTAGGAAAAGAGGAAGTCAAATTGTCCCTGTTTACAGATGACATGACTGTGTATGTGGAAAACCCCATTGTCTCAGCCCCAAATCTCCTTAAGCTAATAAGCAACTTCAGCAAAGTCTCAGGATACAAAATCAATGTGCAAAAATCACAAGCATTCTTATACACCAATAACAGAGAAACAGAGAGCCAAATCATGAGTGAACTCACATTCACAATTGCTTCAAAGAAAATAAAATACCTAGGAATACCACTTACAAGGGAAGTGAAGGACCTCTTCAAGGAGAACTACAAACTACTGCTCAACGAAATAAAAAAGGATACAAACAAATGGAAGAACATGCCATGCTCATGGGTAAGAAGAATTAATATCGTGAAAATGGCCATACTGCCCAAGGTAATTTATAGATTCAATTCCATCTCCATCAAGCTACCAATGACTTTCTTCACAGAATTGGAAAAAACTACTTTAAAGTTCATATGGAACCAAAAAAGAGCCCACATTGCCAAGTCAATCCTAAGCCAAAAGAACAAAGGTGGAGGCATCATGCTACCTGACTTCAAAGTACACTACAAGGATACAGTAACCAAAACAGCATAGTACTAGTACCAAAACAGAGATATAGACCAATGGAACAGGGCAGAGCCCTCAGAAATAATGCCACATATCTACAACTATCTGATCTTTGACAAACCTGACAAAAACAAGAACTAGGGAAAGGATACCCTATTTAATAAATGGTGCTGGGAAAACTGGCTAGCCATAGGTAGAAAGCTGAAACTGGATCCCTTCCTTACACCTTATACAGAAATTAATTCACGATGGATTAAAGATTTACATGTTAGACCTAAAACCATAAAAACCCTAGAAGAAAAACCAGGCAATACCATTCAGGACATAGGCATGGGCAGAGACTTCATGTCTAAAACACCAAAAGCAATGGCAACAAAAGCCAAAATTGACAAATGGGATCGAATTAAACTAAGGAGGTTCTGCACAGCAAAAGAAACCACTATCAGAGTGAACAGGCATCCTACAGTATGGGAGAAAAGCTTTGCGACCTCCTCATCTGACAAAGGGCTAATATCCAGAATCTACAATGAACTCAAACAAATTCACAAGATAAAAACAAACAACCCCATCAAAATGTGGGCAAAGGAAATGAACA
This sequence comes from Pan paniscus, assembly GCF_029289425.2. NCBI lineage: Eukaryota > Metazoa > Chordata > Mammalia > Primates > Hominidae > Pan > Pan paniscus. Next base: position 944,785 of record NC_073271.2, read on the forward strand.
GACACTTCTCAAAAGAAGACATTTTGCAGCCAAAAGACACATGAAGAAATGCTCATCATCACTGGCCATCAGAGAAATGCATATCAAAACCACAATGAGATACCATCTCACACCAGTTAGAATGGCGATCATTAAAAAGTCAGGAAACAACAGGTGCTGGAGAGGATGTAGAGAAATAGGAACACTTTTACACTGTTGGTGGGACTGTAAACTAGTTCAACCATTGTGGAAGTCAGTGTGGCGATTCCTCAGGGATCTAGAACTAGAAATACCATTTGACCCAGCCATCCCATTACTGGGTATATACCCAAAGGACTATAAATCATGCTGCTATAAAGACACATGCACACGTATGTTTATTACGGCATTATTCCCAATAGCAAAGACTTGGAACAAACCCAAATGTCCAACAAGGACAGACTGGATTAAGAAAATGTGGCACATATACACCATGGAATACTATGCAGCCATAAAAAATGATGAGTTCATATCCTTTGTAGGGACATGGATGAAATTGGAAATCATCATTCTCAGTAAACTATCGCAAGAACAAAAAACCAAACACCGCATATTCTCACTCATAGGTGGGAATTGAACAATGAGAAAACATGGATGCAGGAAGGGGAACATCACACACTGGGGACAGTTGTGGGGTGGGGGGAGGGGGGAAGGATAGCATTAGGAGATATACCTAATGTTAAATGACGAGTTAATGGGTGCAGCACACCAACATGGCCCATGTATACATATCTAACAAACCTGCACGTTGTGCACATGTACCCTAAAACTTAAAATATAATAATAAAAAATAAATTAACAGGAGACTTTTATACAGATAAATTTGCTTTACATCATGATCAGCACTAAAGAGCATCATAGATTTAAACCATATTTACACAGTTAAAACAATGTAACCAAATATGCAATATATTATGTAACATTCTACAAGATGCTTTCAAACATGCAAACTGACCTTCAAAACAATTTTGCATAAAATAACATTTCTAGGTAAGAGAAAATACAGACATGTGGTTAGTGCAAAATATTTCTGTTCAAATTACAAAATACTGAATGACAAATCACAGGATAGAAAAGAATTATATTGTACCTGGAATTTGAAGTCTTCAAATTTATTTAGATATATGTATCTATATGTATTAATAGAGACGTATTTAACTGATTATAAATTTAGAACATTTATATTTTAAAGATGTCATTCTTTAAAAAGTATTAATATCTACAGGATTGCTGCAGATATTTTAATTTTAAACAAATATTTTTCACTAATGTGACCAGTATTTATGTCCTATTTCATTAAACAGACATTTCAAGATTTTTTAGAGTTAATTTTTAAAAATTAAGTATCGCAAATATTTCTGAAGTACTACCTTAAAAAATAAAACTCTTTCCTAGCTTTTCATATAGTTAAACATTTTCATAATGACTAAAAAGATAAAAATAAATTAACAACCATAATTAAATTAGAATTCTACTTTTTATATCAGATGAAATACTATATAAAATGTCCAGAAAATCTAGTGTTAATGAGGCTGTGCAGCCTGGACATTTGATATCTCATCTGTGAGAATGTGAACTAACCCAACAATTCTGAATAATTATTGGCTCGGTGTGTTAACAGTCTAGAGTCCTGAAACAAGGATCTTAATTCTAAAATAAAATCCTATTCTAAGAATATACCAAGGGTTGATAATCAAAGAAGTTTCAAAGTTATAGAGAAGAACCTTCATCTTAGCATTATATATGTAATCATCCATATAAACCAGATAGTGTTGAATGAAACTACAGAAAAACAAAGAGCCTACAGAATATGTTTCTCTTTGTGTACAACAGTAAATGTGCACATCTATCCATGTAAAATTTTACATCTCAGGAGGATAGGTACCAACATGTTAACATGCTATATCTATAAGATAAGAAATTTTACTTTCCTACAATTTCATACACACACACACACACACACACTCTTTCAAACACACATACACACACACCGAGGATATATACGCACACAAATATATATATAAACATACATGTTTATATAGGTACACACACACATACATATACACAGATGGTCAACAACTTATAATGGTTCAATTTATGATTTTTTTTACTTTATGATGAAGCAAAAGTGATAGCTTTGAATAGAATATAACCATTCTGCTTTTCACTTTCAGTACAATATTCAACAAATTACATAAAATATCCAATACTTTATTATAAAGTGGGTTTTGTATTCAATGATTTTGCCCAATTGTCAGCTGATGTAAGTGTTCTGAGCACATTAAAGGTATGCCTGGATAAGCTGTGATATTCAGTAAGTTAGGTATTAAATACATTTTTAACTTACTGTATTTTCAATTTAAAATCAGCTTATCAAGACTTAACCCCATTGTACATTGAAAAGCATTTGTATTGCATTAAACATGTTATATAATATTTTTAATTGAAATTACTGGCAACTTTTGAAAAAATGTAATGAAATAATGTGCTTTGCTATTGGTTAAAATGTTTTTGGGCAGGGTCAGTGGCTTACACCTGTAATCCCAGCACTTTGGTAGGCTGAGGTGGGCAGATCGCTTGAGGTCAGGAGTTTGAGACCAGCCTGCAAACAGGGTGAACCCCATCTCTACTAAAAATACAAAAATCATCTGAGTGTGGTGGCATGTGCCTGTAATCCCAGCTACCAGGGAGGCTGAGGTGTGAGAATTGCTTGAACTAGGCAAGCAGAGGTTGCAGTGAGCCAAGATCATGCCACTGCACTCCAGCCTGGGCAACAGAGTAAGATTCTGTCAAAAAAAAAAAAGAAGGAAAGAAAAGAAAAAAAAGTTTTTAGCTTCAAGTAACAGAATAGTCAACTAATTGAAGAAAAAAACAAGGAGCAACTTTTACCAAATCGCACAACAAATAGATAGTATCAATGCTTAGTTAATTCAACATGATCCACTTCTTTGTGATTCTCTTATCTTTCTACCTATGTTTTCAAGATGGCTATGGCATTCCCAGCCTTACAACTTCATGTGACAAAATCCAATGGCAGGAAATAATAAGTGACGGTATTTTGGAACTTTAAGGAAAAACTTTAAGGATTGGAAAACAGGGATGCCATATGTCCAGTAACATGGGATAGCCGTTCCTAATTAAGGATTGCTGTATGTCCTGATTGACTTTCTAATGTAATGAAGGTGAATAACCTGCTTTGTTTAATTATACAATCCCAAATGTAACTGCCTAAGTGCCAAGTACTTTTGCATGGTTTTAATATGCCATGAATTTTGCAAGAATGAAACTACTATGTATATGAGAAAAGATGGTAGATTTTTTCATTTAGATACTCATTTCAGAGTCTCAATAGGAAAAACAGAACACACACAAACTAAGATAATTTAACATGGGTTTATTTCCAAAGAGACTACTTACGAAAATATCAGGGGAGAAGGGTGAAGGAATCACAGAAATCACACCCCACAATAACTCTGGGTTAGTAGCAGCAGGCAGAGTTCTGGGGAGTAAACTGCCCTGATCACGCAAGGAAACACTAATTTTCTTATGAAAAAGATTGGTCAAGGAGACCTAGCAGAGAGGGAGTTTAGGCAATAACCCCCAATCCCATTTCCTCCTTCCCTTTAATCTCATGAACATGCATAGAAGGCAATGAGCAAGGGAACAGATTGAGATATTCAATATGGACCATTCCACTTGGACAAAAGCCAGTAAATAGGAGAGTATAACAGGGGACAAGGGCCAAACAGAAAGTATCTATTACATTTACCAATGCAGATCAATCATGTCAAAAACAGAAATGGCAGTTTTGGCATTTGGTTATTCAATGAAACTATATTTGTAGCTTTTTATTTACAATGTTTCAAGGTATGGGCGAAGAGATGAAAATTTCATTATGTTCTATTGTATTTGATATGTAAATGTTCTGGCACAATTATATACATTTTGGATCATATATTGACAGTAAATTATTTCTCCTTTGTTAGCTTCAGCATAACATTAATATTTTCAACAACTTGAATGCATACATTGTGTTCTCACTAATAGTTTAGAATAGTGAAGGGGTCTTTGAAGAATTTCTTATGAAGTAGAGGCATTGGGTCAGACAGAGCCAAAAACCATCGGCTTAGATTAATCACTATTTATCCTAGGGCTGAAGAGGGCCAATTGAAGACACAAATGTCCAATCCCTCTATGACCTTGGAGTTCTATGAACCAGAGAAATAGAGACTGGTTCTTAAGGAGGTAATAAGTGTGCCTTCTATGGTTTGTAATAATATGCATTGTCTTAACAATCGAATACTTAAAAGTTAATGCCCTCATAATATGCAAAATTTTTAATAAGCACATTGGTCCCTGTGTTCAAGTAGTTGGTAATCAAATTAGCGAAGTATGGTAAGTCTTTTTAAGAGCATTAAACAGCAGAGAATGTAAGAAATTTGTCTCTATAATAGTGTGGGCCTTCTGTGTTTCCTAAGGGCACATTCATATGATCTAATAACTGAGCAGAGACAAGCCTAAAGGATAGTTTATGGTTTCATTTGTTTGTTTTTGCCAATTAACATACATTTCTAGAGAAAAGTCAACTATCTTTTCCTTGGGAGTCAACTATAGGAGAAGATAGTGAAGAAGCAAGGAAAATTACAGCAGCTCAACAGCTTTACCCTGGAAATATCTGTATTGTGTACCGCTATAGCCTACCTTTATCATTCAGATAACAATATCAAAGAGGCAAGCTTGGCACCATTGCTCTTAGTGAATCCCTGCTGCCAGCCTTTTATCCTAAGTGCTCTCCAAAGACCCATTTAATGGACCTTCCTGAAATTGTGCTCAGGATCAATATGAGGCTCATTGCTACAGCATTTTTGGAACTCACCATTTGCTTATTTATTAAACCTGGGATAGTTGCCTGACTTCTATCATCTGAAATCCTCTCCATGACTTTCAAAATTACCAACATTGGTTCCAACATCATTCCTAGAAAACATTTCAGTGGAGTATATTTATCTGACATTTGACTGTATTTATAGCAGTAAGAATCTATGATGATTCCTCCCAAAATAATCCCACAATTACCCATTTTGGGTCACCTTTGAGGGTCTTACCCTTAATATCAGAGATCTGTTCTATACATTTGAGTCTTAGAAATAATTACTAGCTTCTCTCTGAATTTAACTGAAGTTCCTTACTTTTATTCAGCCTGTTACCCAAATTACATAATGTATTGAAGGCTAAAAACTGTTCAAATTTCTGATTACATTTAGTGAAAAATGGGAATATGACTTTCTTTTTCTAACTTGGCAAAGATTATGCTTTTTCATGAAGAAATATAGGCACATTTAAACACTCAGGATGTGAGAATTTGAAATACATGAAACTTAGCAAGTGGTCTTTAAGTAGTTTTCATTTCTAAATTATAGTACATACCATTGAATGCTGCAGAAGGAAAGACAATGAGGGATTACTCATAAACATTGCCTTTATGATATCCTTCCAAAGAAAACCAAGTGGCCCTGTGCTTGGACTCATAAAGCAGAAATGCTTACCTTGCTTTTATCTCACTAACAAACAATTGTGCCTAGTCATTTAATTCTAATGCATTTAAGCCATCTAGAGAGTGGAGCCCCTAGGGAAAACTACAAATGGAAAATTCATTGATTTTTGATTTTGCTTTCCTATGGATTAAATTTAACACTTTCTTGTAAATCTCTCCCTTTACAGATCATATGTGATAAATAGTTATCCAACTTTCTAGATGTCCACCCAGAGCTGCTTCCATATGAAGAGGTGGAAACGGATTCTGTGCATGATACTGGTTAGGATCGGGAACTGTTTTTTATAAAGGAGATTTTTAAAATTTGTTTTCCTTGTACACATAGCCTTAATATTGTGTTGCTAACTGCCCTCCGGGAACAAAGTCATACCAATCACAAATACATTGCCTAAAGCGGGAGGGTTATTACTCTGCTGTGAATTCCTTCTCCTATTATGTTTTAAAGATGCTACAAACTTGAGACATTACTATGTAGATGACATTCCCAGCAAATCCCCAAACAACACTTAATGAGATTTCCAATACCAGGATCATGAAACAGTAAGAGATATAAGGAAATAAAGAAAAGCACAGTATATGTGTAAAAGGCATTAAAACACAAATTTTATAATTATGAATGCATATAATAAGGAACAAGTTTTATTCTAAATAGCAATTAAATCAGAACTATGATACAGGGAATAAAAGTGAATATTAAACCATTGTACCAACAATAACAGAGCCCTTTTTCTGCTGCGTGATGGAATTTCGTGTTTACTAAGGAAGAAAAAAATGCAAGATATCTTAAATTTGGTACTTTCCAACAAATTTAAGAAATGTGTACACACTTGAGGAGACTTAAGAAGTCTCTGACTAAAACACTAGAAAAGAAAAGCAGTGAAAAGCCAAATAAGTATTACTCAACAATAACAACATTTGTTACTATTATATTAATATTAAACACACTATTAAGCAACAACATTTCAGTTACTCACTGAGCCCAGAGTCATTTTTCATGAACCATTCACAACACTGATAACCTATTGAAAAATGATTGAAAACAAAAAAGCTTATTGCTTTCCAAGTCCTTTTAAAGCCTTCTCATGTGTCATTTCATATAATCCTTATAACGAATCTATGGAGTATATACTGACTTTATCTCTGTACAGAAAAGAAAACTGAATCACATTCAGAATAAGTTGCAAAGTTCCCCAGATAATCAGTGTCATAGGTGAAATATGATGTCACAGTGTACTCAAGAGTAATTTAGGGAAGCAGTACAAATGATGGTTGAAAGCACAGGTTCTGGGGTAAATAGCCTGAAGTCAAAATCTAGTTCATATCCTCAGTGGCTGTGTGATCTTGGGAAATTTCCCTTAACTCTCTGTGTCTTGATTTTATAGTTTCATCCATTTTGGCCTCTCATATGAGCTGGTGAGCATTACACTAGTTTATGCTTCTAGGACACTGAAAACAGTACCTGGCTCTTGATAAATATTAAAAATTTTGTTTCATTTTCTTCACCTTGAGTATTTCATGGCCAGATGGAAATCAATGTCAATATGAAAAAATGTTCATAATTCAGCAGGAAGAAATACAAAACCATTTAAACAACTTTGTTTTACTGGCAAGTGTATTTGGAAGCTATGTTAAATTGAGAAGGGGAAGGGAAAGCCTCTAAGGATATTGATTAATCAATGACAGAAAGCTGATGAGACTTGTCTGGAATTTTTTTTGGAGACTCTGAGACTTAAAATTTTGACAGAATAAGGAGATGAATTGAGTAGTGTGGAAGAGACATTTTCTGAAGTCAGCAGAAAAAGGAGAGACAAATATGGTAAGGGGAAAATGGTATGAAGTAATAATATGAATGAAGTGCTTTCTAAAGTATAACACATGTAAGTTGTGTTAAATGTAAACTATCGTGATTATATCATTACTGTCTGACTGATACAACTATATCCACCTCAGTTAGCCACATAAGATCAATTTTCCTATACTTTATAAGAATACCAGTAACCTCCAGTTCAGAAACAGCATAAATATCTATCCTCAGCTGAGCAGACACATACAGCTAGCTACCAGATGAAATGGGCTATATCTTCAAATACTATTGTTTTCCGTTTTTTAACTGTGGCAAAACACACTCAACAATTTGCATCTTAACCACTGTTAAGTATACAATTCAGTGTCATTAAATGTATTCACAATGTTGTGCAAGCATCACCACCACCCATCTCCATAATTCTTTTTGTCTTGTAAAATTGAAATCCTGTACCCATTAAAAAGTGACTCCCCATTCCCCGCCCTCCCAGGGCAACTACAGCTTTACTTTCTGTCTTGATGAATCATACAATATCAAATGGAATTTTTAAGATATTTAAAATCTTTTGTCTGGAAGCGAAGTGGAAGTTAATATCAATGGCTATGCTTTCAGTGAGTTCTCAGACCACATTGCAATGTAGTTAACTATTTATCTTTTATTACGTTCTAGACCTATTATTTCTTTCTGGCACAAAAATATCTTCTTTGTAGATTATGGCATTTACCTCTATCTCCACACCTTTCTGCGTCTGTCATCCACAGATCATCCGCCTCTTGCTTAGTCTCCATTTAATGACAATTTCTATTTAGTATACAAGAGTCCTTCCCCCTGCAATGCAATTTCTTCACTCTGAAAAGCTCTGACTCTGGCTACTGGTCTCTGTTATGTACTCATCCCTAGAGCCATGTCTTCAAATATTTCTCAGAACTTCTTCACATCTAAAAATCTAGGATTAATTTATTGCTCTCTGATTATATACTTCTGGTATTTCAAGTATCCTCTATAACTTCTTCATCTGCCCTTGCTTTTCTTCTACATCAAGATGTCAAGTTCATGGACTTCCCAATTAATCATTTTAAAAATTTATTTCAAGCCTTTATGATTCACTACAATGTACATATGTTCTCAGGAATTATGGCCCTACAATTTGTATATAAGAATAGTTCCTGTGTCAGGCATTATGGACATAAGAATAAATAAATTCTAGCCCCTGCCTACAAGGAGTTAATTCCCACCCTAAGACAGATTGCAAGCCAATAATATGCAGAGTTGTAAGTCTAAGGAAACTGATTGGGATGTAACTAATTCGAGCTGGGAATATCGGAAGAAAAACTTTTTGAAAGTCATGAGACATGAGCTGTGCCTAAAAGAATAAAAAATAGAGTGAGAAATAAGAATAAATAAATTAGGGAATGAGATGGGTATAATAGTAGAAAAAGGAAATCTCTTTAGATAAAACAGGGTATGAGAGTATATAGGAGGCTTATTAACTCAGTGTGGTTGGAGAAAACAGGTTGAAAGGAGAAATAGGGGAGAAAGTTACACAGGGAATCAAATGTGTTAGTAGTTGAGGGAAAAGCAAATATTGAATACGACCCATAGATCTTGGATAACCCAGTGTTTGGTAGTAGCTTACATAAAAGGTTGTGACAAAATAACCGGAGATATGCAGAGAAAATAATAACTGAGTGTTATATTTCCTCTCAGTAGAAACCTAAAAAAAAAAAAATGTAATAACACCCTGATCTTTTAACTGACCTCCACTTATCTTGCTGCCTGGATTGGCATACATATTCCTCTGCCTGAAAAATTGCTCAACACTTTTGAAAGGTTGTTTCTCACTGTTACACCCAGGCATTTCTGCTAACACCAGCTGAGTTGTAAGGGGCCCCCCAGGAGGCCTAGGTTGTTCTCCTTATCACATACATTATTTTCATTTATCAATTTACACAGAACATCTAATGAAATATTATGGGCACCAATAACATGAATACAAATATAGCTATAGACCATAAAATGTAAATTGATGTCTCTTGAAAGGCTGTCATGTCTTAGATGCTAAATTTGGAGTATGTGTTTCTAATAAATAAATAGCTTGCTTTAATGATTCTGATTTATGAATGTAATATAGGGGAGCAGCTTTTATTTCGCCCTTAATCTTAAAAAACGATTAGCCGGGTGTGGTGGCGGGCACCTGTAGTCCCAGCTACTCAGGAGGCTGAAGCAGGAGGATGGTGTGCACCTGGGAGGCGGAGCTTGCCGTAAGCCAAAATTGTGCCACTGCACTCCAGCCTGAGTGACAGTGTGAGACTCTGTCTCAAAAAAACAAAAGATCATACAAGGAGTAAATGATGATTTAGCATAAAACACAACTTTAGCCTAAAACACAGATCATAGGGCTCAAACTTTGTTATTTTATGGGATTATACTAACCAGTTAATATTCAAAATTTACCATTTCAAAAGAAGAAATATTGGTCTGGGAAAATTCCCATTGCTTATACAGAAGAATGGAGGAATCTTTTTGAGAACAACAATTCTAATGATCTTCCTCATCACTGGTTCCAAAACCAAGCCCATGGAAGGCCTGCATAGGGATAATGTGGAGAACATGCAAAAGAAATACACATCACCAGCTCCTCAACTAAGAGCTCCAAGGGAATGGCCAAGGAAGCTGTATTGTCCTAAGAAATTTGAGACTGTTTTGACTTACAATAAATCCTGCTCAATCATATGTATGTATACACACACACACACACACACACACACACACACACACAGACGGTGTTGTCAGTGAAGCCTCTAACATTGCATCTTGACTGGATAGATTTGACAATTAAAATGGCTGGAAGAAAATAGGCTTCATAAGTGTCACTTACTATTCACATTACTCATTAAAAGGACATCTCCTAAATTAAATCTTGTCTATGATAAAAAGGCAGAAAATCATGACCCAAGGCTCATTTATAACTGCAGAAATGTTCAAGATAGACCAAGGCTTGCTATGTTTAGGAACTGACAAGAAAGTACAGGTCTTTATAATCTACCATTTTGCCCCTTTTGATACCAGGTGACCTTCATAATGCAGGCTATAGAGAATTGCAAGATTTGTCAGAGATTTCAGGTCTTTGGAAAGCTATGCTCTTTCACAAGAACAGCCATGGAAACAGGAAGAAAGTCAATTCCCACTTAAGGTAATCAGAATTTACAAATATTCCTTTCTTCATTGAAATCTCAATAGGCACTTCGATATTATATTTAATTAATTCTTTTGTTACAATCATGCATCACATAACAATATTTTGGTCAAGGATAGTGCACTTGTATGACAGTGGTGCAATAAAATCATAACACTGTATTTGTACTGTACCTCTTGTATGTTTAGACATGTATAGATACACTTACTGTATAGATATAAGTAAGTATAGATATACTTAACTGTTGTGTTACAATTGCCTACAGTATTCAGTACAGTAACATGCTGCACAGGTTTGTAGCCTAGGAGGAATAGGCTATACCACCTAACCTAGATATGTAATCAGCTATAGCATCTAGGTTTGTGTAAGTAAACTCTGTGATGTTCATACAATAATAAAATTGTCCAGCAATGCATTTCTCAGACACACCCCTGTCATTAAATGACACATGACTGTATTAGTTAACACTATGGGAACTTCATGGGAAATGGACACTCTAGCTCCACCATAAATAGAAACTGTTTATGTCAAAAAACACATAAAAGCATAGTTGCAAGATTACAATTCCTTCCAGATATTTCATTTAGTACCTCCACAGATCACTAACTTCCTGAATAGCATTCTTGTGTCTCCACTGCCTCACATTTGATTTCAGGTCATTCCATCAATTGTCAAAGACGCATCCAACATTAACTTTCCAACTACTGGTTTGGATTGTGTCAACATTGTCATTCTGGGCCACAACAACACAAAAGGCTAACTCAGTGAGATAACAGACACTGATCAGTGAGATTTTGCTGATGGGTGGTACCATTTTTTACCAAGATCAAGGGTATTCATACCTTCAGGCATCTAGATAACATTGAAAAGGGCAGGTTCATAGATAAAAAGGGACAGAGGAAGGATTTTTGCAGTATACACGAGCTACCGTGTCTCCTGTTTAACCTGAGTCTGAAGAGATTCAAAGTGCAGGTGCCATGAATGCCTCTTTAATAGCTCCATGTCGATTGATTTTCTGGGCTACACTTCCCAGCATTCAAATTGCTAAATGCATATAAACTACTAGTGAATATTTATTACCTGGATTTGTGCTTTTGAGTGACCTTATCTATAGTTATGTGCTTCAGTGATCCAACTTGGGGTACACTCCAAACTTTGATAAATTAAAGACCCTGCTTATTCCTTGAGTAATGCTACACTGACAACTGATTTAGTGAATGCCACTGTGAAAATAATAAACCTCTTGGTGAATATATTTAAACATGTCTTGTAACCTGTACACATCTTAACCAGGGATGTTACTTGGTCTTTTTATGTTCAGGAGTGTGTGGAGATAGAAAAACATTCAGGATTGTAATTGTTGCCTGTGAGACTAACAGAAAATTCCAGCTAGTGAAGTATGCTTATGCATGGTACACTTCTCACCAGCAATTTTAGGAAGTTCTACCCACAACCCATATGTCTTTTGATATGTGGGTTACCTTGGAGAGAGAAAAAGAAACTTTGAACACAAGCATGAAATACTTTCGAATTTTATCTAGAGTTGGATTTGTCCGAAAGCTTTTGTATAAACTTGCTTGATGAGCAACTGTTGTCCACTGGTACCTTCACTGTACAATCCACACACAACAAAACTTCACAACTGGACATCTAAATTTGCACTTTGTTTGGTAAAGTTGAATGAAAAATGTTGTATTTTAAGCTTATGCTCTCTTATGAAAGCTGTTATTAGATTAATTTTACTCCAAGATATGCCAGTTGGAAATAACTTCCCATTTAATTTCACCAGCTCCCTGTGGGTGGACTAATTACTCACACATCACACTTACTCTGGTGGTGAAATGCCTCAAGAGGAGGTCTCCAGAGTGTTGCTCTACCTAGAAGGACAACAATGAAGAGACATAAAAATCATTAAGAAGGAAGAAGATTTCCCTTGCCTAGATTTTCACGTGTAGGATCCAATTAATTTTATCACTTAATATTTTGTCCTGGTGGGCATTCACTTTACAAATTTGTAAGGTCAGTAGAAATGGAAACTTTTGGAAATCAAACTGTAAATGTTCTCTAGACGTTGACAGAAATAGCTATTTGGAGCTGTGCTTTTGCCAACTAGACACTCTGAGAAAATCTGTGAGAGGATATTTTCAGGAAGTCATTGAACCCCCTAAAAAGCAAGTTTATTGCTTTTGCCATAAATATAAATAATTTATTTATTATCAACCACTTTCAATATTCCAGTAAGTAACTTTATTTTTTATTTCATTGACATGATCTGCATAGACATGCAATTTATCTTCTTTTGCGATACATTCAGAAAATTTGTTGCCTGGAAAAGCCATGTTTTGAAATTACCACCTGTTTGATGATTTTTTTTATACTTTAAGTTTTAGGGCACATGTGCACAACGTGCAGTTTAGTTACATATGTATACATGTGCCATGTTGGTGTGCTGCACCCATTAACTCGTCATTTAACATTAGGTATATGACCTAATGCTATCCCTACCCCCTCCCCCCACCCCACAACAGGTCCTGGTGTGTGATGTTCCCCTTCCTGTGTGCATGTGTTCTCATTGTTCAATTCCCACCTATGAGTGAGAACATGCAGTGTTTCATTTCCACTTACGTATCTATCTCTATTTGTCCTTTATTTTCACTTCCATCCTAGCTCTATCCCTTGTCTCCTTCGTGTGTCTCAGGATAAGTGCCCTATAACATTTTATATTTCTGGAAACCCTTCAATATGAAGTTATTACATGCAAAAATAAAAAGTCTGTTTTAGCGAACTTTTTCTTCACAAGTTATCTTTTCCTAGTTCCCTATTAGACAATTTTTGTAGGCTCCATATGCTATTAATTTATATTCACTTTTAGAAGAATTTTCATCAAAAGCAAAAGTCTTATGTAAATTGTTTATATGCTATTTGTACTTCTACGTATATATACACACATAGCCACATACATACATGTAACTCCGGAGGCCTGCCTGGACTGTTAAATAACTGTATTGAACAAGAGCAAGAAAAAGCTGTTCAAATTTCAAACAACAAGTTGAACTGAAGAGCTCACATCTTTGAATGAAATAGACACTAGTAGCCTTTAAAAATTAAACATTTCTACTGTTTTAAAAAATTATAGCCATCATAGTATGAGGAAAAAATGTAATAATCCTTTTTAATTCTTGCCATTTTATTAACCACGGAGTCCTTATGCCCTGACTTCATTGGTATCCCTTTGAGATTAAACAGAACAATTAATTTAAAATTCTGATAAATAAATTAATTACACCATTTACTTGAGGTACTCTTTCACCTTTCAAGAAATATTTTGAGAATTCATTAGCTAAATATTGCTATAATGCAGGCTAGTAATAAATGGAAATAATGATTTCATTGTAAAGTTTAAACTAATGATGGTATGATCTGGAATTTTTGTTAACCTAGAAGACATAATTAGCTCTAGAGGTGAAATGAAAGACAAAATCACTTCACATATTAGTAAAAAGCAAATAATATAACTTTATAAGATACTGCTGTTCTTTTGCTATTAAGAATCAATGACATCTGTAATTAGGGAAGATTATGGAAAGGTTAAAGGTGAGAATACATGCAGTCTATATACATGAAACCCAAACTGTTTAGGTTAAGGAAATGTCTGCAAAAGTCATATTAATTAGCAGGTTCACAGGAAACTGACATTTATTGTATAAATTCCATGGTCAAATGTATTAGGGCTCCACGCACACAACTGTGCGCCATCTATGTTACCACACAGTGCTTACTTCTTTCAATCTTTATTCATTTCTCTCCTAATGGTCTGTATGGTATTATTACATAGTTCTAAAAACCTTCCATAAGGCAGAAATTTCATTTAATTATACAGCTTCAAAAATAATGAAAAACAGTAGAAACTTTCTATTTTTTCATGAAGCAGAATTATTGAATTTTCAGTTTCATTTATTTAATATTACAAGAGGACAAACATATTTCTTTAATTCCTTCTTGTTATTTTTGTCTAACATCAACCAAAGCCATTTCTTTCATTTGAAGGTGAAAACTGCTCATCAAAATCCAGTTTAAGCTGAGAAACAAAGAACTAAATTTTGCATGAGACATTATACACTGCATAAATATAAAACAGGACCAGAAACAATGGTGGATTAGCAATTTTTAAAAAGACAAATGCAGGTTATCATCAAATCAATTGTTACCAACACACCAATGCCACCTCTAGGCCAGAAAATTAGCCAGTTACCCACGGGAAAACAATGATTGAAGACAGAGTTCACCAGTGAAAGTTGGTTATTTTTTTTCCATCCTTGCATCACTAAAATGATATCTACAGTTCCTCTTAACACTTTACTTACTTTCAAATATGTAGGTATGCTTCATTAGCTGAGGCCATGTTCCATATGCACATCTGGCTACAAGGGAAACTGGGAATGTGAGCCCTGATCCTAATGTTTGTAGAGTATTTAGAAATTTGAGAATTCCCTCCAAATAAAGAGTTTTTTAAAACATTGTTAGACAAAAAGTTTGAATTACAAAATATGGTAGTAGCTCAGGTCTAACTCAAATGCAGGGAAAAAATTATTAACTCTAAAAAAAATTAAATACACATTTGATGGTAATGATAAACAGAAAACAGTCAGAAATAGTAGAATATTCAACCACTGATGAAGTATTTGACCATTGAATAAAGAAAATTGCAATGATTTAAATTTGCATCAATGCAACTTCACACCTGCTGACACTTCCCAGTCTGTGCAAAATTAGATGTCTAAGAGTAAAGCGGTGAGTTTTACTAGCTTGAGGAATAAGAGTACAGAGTTCCAGGCTGACAGAAAAGAAGAACTGGGAAATTTGAATGACATGGGAGGAAATCTCACACAACTGAAAGTCACAGAGGAGAATGTCACAGAGTAAAAATCTAAAATCAGCACTTAAACTTCATTCAGATATATGATGGCTGCTACATTTCACATTCATAAAGAGAGACTCCATAGAATCCAGCAGAAAACAACAGCTAAATTGCTAGTACAGAGCAGAGATTTCAACCATTGCATATAGCTCAGGAGTAAAAGTTTGGTGTTTGACTACAGAATGAAGACTAATGTTAGAAAAGAGTCACTCTTCAAAGGAAAATAAAAGAGCCTATCTCTACAAAATATCATACACATAATCTAACATATAATTTAACCTGCCTAGACATAAAACCAGGAAAATATGACACATAGCAAAAAAAGTAAACAATGGATTAAGACATTGAAATGGCCCACATGCTGGAATTAAAAGATAAGAAATTTAAAATAAGCTATTATAAGCATATTCAAGGATTTAAGGAATAGATGGTCATAAGAGGGAATATATGGAGAATCTCAACAGAGAAGTAAAAATGATAAAGGGATAATAGGACAAATTTTAGAACTGAGAGACAGAGTAACTTATATAAAAGTGTCATTTTATGCACATACCAGTAAATTAAAGATGGCAGAAAAAACTATCAGTGCACTTAAAAACAGATCAAGAACAATTTCCCAATACAGTTAATACAAAGGAGAAAAATAATAAAAATATGACCAGTCTAGCACTAATATAATTGGACTCCTAGAAAGAGTAGAGAAGAAAATGAGACAGAAAAAGCTATTTGAAAAAGTAAAGACCAAAAGTTTTCCCAATTGTCAGCATACATCAACTTACAGGTTTAAGAAACTCCAAGAACAGAATAAAAACATACAGAACCAAATGTAGACATACCATAGTCAAACCACTGGGCAAAAAAAGAGTAAATCTTGAAAGTAGCTAAAGGGAGGGAGAAAATAATTTACATACGTGGAAACAAATAGACAGATGACCTGTCATCAGAAATGACACTTTAAAAAGCAATGAAACTACATCTTCAAAATAAAAAAAAACTGTCAACTCCAAATTCTATAACTAGAAAAAGTAATTCTTGAGAAAATAAAGATTTATTCAGATAAAAGAAAGCTTCGAACAATTGTCATTAGCAGACCTAGATACAAGAAATGCAAACGGAAATTTTTTAGACTAAAGAAAGAAAACAACAGATGGAAATTCTGACCTACAGGAAGCAAGGAGAAGCTCTAGGAATGGCATGTGCATAAACAGGAAAAACTAAGGCTTTTGTCTTTTAGTTTTATAACAAACAACTGATGGTTTAAATAAAAAATTAAGAGTACTATTGATAATGTATGTAGAGTAAAATATTCTAAATTAATAGCTCTGACAGGAGACTAAACGCAACAATTTTGCCACAACTTTTCTTTATGTTACATGAAAACGTTGACTATTAAGTGGACTGCGATAAGCCCAGGGTGTTTATTACAATCCCTAGAGAACCACGACATTATATGAAGATATCCTTCTAAAATGCCAATAAAGGAATTAAAATGGAACGCTGAATATTGTTCAGTTAATATAAAAAGGCATGAAAGAAAGAACAGAGGAGCAAAAAGTGATGGAACAAATAGAAGATAAGAGCAAAATAGACTGGGCGCGGTGGCTCAGCCTCTAATCCCAGCACTTTGGGAGGCCGAGGTGAGTGGATCAGGAGGTCAGGAGATCGAGACCATCCTGGCTAACACGGGGAAACCCCATCTCTACTAAAAATGCAAAAATTAGCCGGGCATGGTGGCGGGCGCTTGTAGTCCCAGCTACTCCGGATGCTGAGGCAGGAAAATGGCATGAATCCAGGAGGCAGAGCTTGCAGTGAGGCGAGATTCCGCCACTGCACTCCAGCCTGGGCGACAGGGCCAGACTCCGTCTCAAAAAAAAAAAAAAAAGCAAAAATAATAGGCTTAACTCCAACCTTATCAATAATTATTTCAAATGTAATTTAAATACTCCAAATAAAACACAGATTGTCCAACTATATAATAAAAGTACCTATAAGAGATGCATGCCAAATATTATGGTATAGATAAGTTGAGAGTTAAATAATTTCCAAGTATACCAAGGAAACAACAAGCACAAGAAATCTTTTGTGGCTATATTAATATAAGAAAAAGTAGACCTCCCAACAAGCAATATTACAACAGAAAGCTATTTCATAATGATAAAATGTCAAGTAATTATGAAGACATAATGCTGTATTGCTGATAGAATAACTAAAGAAAGTTAAGGTAAAATAATTTTGACAACACCTTGACCTAATCGATATTGACCAAGAAAATAGAATATATGTTCTATTATGCTACACATGAAACATTTATCAATAGGCTATAGACCACAAAATATCTCTCAAGAAGTTTCAAAACACTGTAATCATAGAAAGTATGCTTTCTGACCATAATGAAAATGAGTTGAAATGGGTGAAAACAAGCTCCCCAGGAAAGTCTACACTATTGGAAGATTTAAATACACCTTAAAATGCCCTTTAGCTCAAGGAAGAAATCGTAAGAAACACCTTAAAATACATTGAACTGAATACAAATAAAAATATACTATATCAAAATATGTGGGATAAAGTTAAGCAGACCCAGAGTAATTTTTTGTATAAATGCTTATTCTAAAACAGAGAAGTTCAAAACAAGTGAACTAATTTTCTACCTTAAAAAGAAAATCTAAAACAAGAGAGCAAATTAAGTCCAAAACAAGTAGAAGAAAGAAAATAAAACAGAAATTAGAAATCAATGAGACAGAAAACAGACACAGGAGAAAATTAACATGGCCAAAAGTTAGTTCTGTGAGAAAGAAAGAAAACGCAAATTATAAATATCAGGGATTAATGAGATTGTACAGTTGTAGACACAAGAGACATTAACAAGATAATGGAATATTGTGAAACATTTTATACTAATTTTCATTACTTGGATGAAAGGGTGACTTCCTTGAAAAAAACTTATAAAAAAATTCACAAGATTAAATGGAATATATGAAGTAATTGACATTTATTAAAGTAATTAAATTGTCAAATACCTGCACATAAAAACACAAAACTGAAGAAATAAAAAAATAAGCAAACTCCACATCCAAAGAGTTTTGCTGGTGAATTCTTTCAAACGTTTTTTAAAAATAAAAATTTTAAATTATTTCAGAAGAAGGGGGAAATTCCAAACTTGTTTTATGAGTCAGAATCCTGATAGCAAAACTACAAAACCCAGGAATGCAAAATTGATTTCAACTTAAAGGGCTATCACTATTCTAATCTGTGATTCTGATGAATTTGGCTATCTTAGATACTTTATACAAGTGGAATCATACAGTTTGTCCTTCTGTGACTGATTTACTTTACTTAGCATTAATGTCCTCTAGGTTCATCCATGTTGCATATTGCCGGCTTTTCTTGTTTTAAAGCTGAATAATATTCCGTTGTATGAATATACCACATTTTCTTTATCTATTCATCTGCCAATAGACATTAATCTCATTTCCACATTTTGATTAGTGTAAATAATGCTGCAATGAGCCTGAGAATCATCCCAATCTCAATTCTTTCAGATAAATAACCTGAAGTGAGATTGCTAGATCATATGGTAGTTCTACTTTCTTAATTTTTTTGAGGAACCACTGTACTGTTTTCCATAGAGGCTGCACAGTTTTACTTTCCCAGAAACACTGTACAAGTGTTCCAATTTCTCCCCATTGTTAACACTCGTTATCTTTTTCTTTTAATAAGACCATTCTAACGGGCTTGAGGCAATATCTCTTTGTGGTTTTGATTTGCATTTCCCTGATGATTAGTGATGCTGAGCATTTTTTTCATGTACCTGTTGGTAATTTGGATATTTTCTTTGGAGAAATATCTATTGCTGATATAAAAAAAAAAAACTCTCAGCAAGCTAGAAAAAGAAATTTTCTCAAAGTGGTGGAAAGCATCCACAACAAAACATATAAACAATATTATATTTAATTGTGAAAGCGTAAATGTTTCAACCACATAGATTAGGACAAGAAAAGGATGTGTGTGTTCATCACCTCTATTCAACATTGTACTGGTGATCCTAGATTGAGTATAAATATTTAGGGGATAACTATTGTCACTGAAGCCCAAATCTTGGTCATCCTCAAGAAAAAAAAAAAGTTGATTAGGTTGTATATAATCTAATTCTACTTGCTAATTTAATTTCTCTAAAATTACAGCTTGTATCAACTCTAGAATTTATTGGGCACCTCCTAGGACATAAACACTGGAATTTGGTGAGAGACATCAAATAGGAAAGAACCTGGCTCTGACATAAATTCAACACACGGAGGGGGACACACGTTATGAGACTGACCTGGCCTCTTCATCTCATAAAAGGGGTTCTTGTTGCTGGTAACACAGATTAAAACTATTTCAATTGCATTCAAGGTAAAAAGATTAGCAATGATATGTAAGATGAAAAAATCACCCCGCAGGAAGACAAAAGTCTCACAAAAGGATATTTAAGCCAGCCAACACTTTGAAATTCAGGCAGAGATCGTGCTTTCTGGGTGAACTAAGGTAGCAAGAACAAAGTAGAGGCTCCAATTCTAGGGAAAATGGTCCCTAATAAGGTTTACAATCCAGAAACTCAAGATATCCAGACAGAAGGATGCAGTCTCCGCTTTCAAGGCAGTAGCAGTACCTGGATTACTATGCCAATCCCCAACAAAATCATAAACACAAATTTGATTGAGGAAGAAGCTTGCCCACCAGAAGATTTAGGTTATTACAAGGTAGAATGTGATAGAGAAAATGAGCCTGGGACTGGAAACAAGAGGAGGTAGCCCCATGATTACAACTGGAATATATCTGTCAGAGATGGTACGGAAATAAGACTGAAGAGAGAGCTCCTTAAACCCCACGTGCCTTACATCAGGACTAATCCTGGACACAGGCTGGAAAGCATAGCCTACAGGTGGTGAGGGAGGAGGAGTGGGCTCAGCTGTGAGAAGGAGAAGGAAATATGGCTGAAAACCAGATACGGGTCTTGAAATCACACAGAGGATTTGGGCCTTTGCTGCTGTCTGCCAGCAGCTGCCAGTAGTTCTCACACTTTGGCTGGCATCAAAATCACCTGGGGCAGTGGTGGGGAAGCGGGGGGGAGTGTTGTAAAACCACAAGTGACCAGGCAAAAAACACCTGTATGTTTTCCAATTCAGTAAGTACAGAAATATTAATTGGAAAAAGGTGGACGTCAGACATTGATAGTGCTGTGGACTGCTCCAGGGACGTAAGCATGATCTTTAGAGAGGTGACTCTCATCAGTTGAGGGCAACCACCGGACAGAAAGAGGTCCAGACCAACCGTACACAGAGACATCATACAAATACACTTTAGCAACCTCTCCAAATAACATGTCTCTTAGTGAAACTTAGGAGGTTGAAAGTTAAAAACATAAAATCCAGTGGCATTTATGTATCCTAGGCACTTACATTTGTCTGATTCTTCCAACTTGCCTTTGCTTGGTTAGAGTTTTGGGTAGACAAGAGGTGGATTTATATGTGCCATTGTGAAAACTTTGATACACGCATTTAGACATTGACCTACTAGCTTGATGTTTGAAAGCTAAAACCCAAAGAAATTTGTCTTTTTACATAAAACAAATTCAGCCCTTACCTTCCTTGTCGATTATATCTTCCACTAGCAGTAATAAAAAAGTAACAATATGCATAAGTCAAAGTATCTTCTTAGATCCTCCGTAGTGTTTTATTATTTTGTTGTGTTAATTAAAGTAACTGTCTCAAAATTTCAAGGAACACCTGAGAAGCAATTCATGTTCAAAGGCTGCCCTCTTGTGACAATGTGTTGTATGTTTTACTGTAAAAGTAATCTTATTTTACCTTATAACCTCTACAATCCAATTCATAACAACATAAAAAGGAAATAAAACTTTACATAATTTTGAATTTTAAAAAGTACCTTGTTTATATGGCTCCTTTAGCTAATGAATAGTCAATTTGGTAAATATCCCAGTGAGTTGAAGGTTTGAATCTATCTCACTTAACTAGCTTGATGGATGTATTTTTAAACCTATACAACCCACTCCTCTGCTTTTAAAAAATTAAAGTTAGCTGTAGATTGAGATGTCAGTGACACAGTTTATAGAACATAACTTAGATTGTCATCTACATTACTGTAACTACAAATACCACCCTCAGATGGAAGAATCAGTTTTATCAGTGAACATCTCTAATTCAACTATAAATGGTGTATGTCTTCTGGCTTTTACAAGCTCTTGGTCTAACACAGGGGATATATGATGTAAAAATTACAAAGCAGGGTCACTTACGGTGGCTCATGCCTGTAATCCCAGCACTTTGGGAGGCCAAGGCGGGCGGATCACAGATTCAGGAGATTGAGATCATCCTGGCTAACACGGTGAAACCCCATCTCTACTAAAAATACAAAAATTAGCTGGGTGTGGTGGCACACGCCTGTAGTCCCAGCTACTCAGTAGGCTGAGGCAGGAGAATCGCTTGAACCCAGGACACGGAGGTTGCAGTGAGCCGAGATCGCACCACTGCACTCCAGCCTGGTGGCAGAACAAGACTCCATCTCAAAAGTAAATAAATAAATAATAAAATAGCAGTGTCTATAATGTTTTGTGATGTTAAACTTTGGGAGCTTTTTTTCTTCTTTCTTTTCCCAAGTCCCTTTCCCAGTTCCAGGAGCAGAGTTATTCTAAGCTCACTGATGTAAAGGAATAGAAAGAAAAGGTTTGGTGGAAAACCTAATAACCTGCTATCTTTCTGTCTTTTGTTTTTTAAAAGCTTGAGCATTTGGGAGAATTTGGAAAGATTGTGGAGTAAGTGCAAAGAACGAATTTGCTAACAAAAATTATATAGGGTAAAATGAGTTTTTTCCAGGTTAGAAAATATCCACTCCCTACCCTCCTACATTCCTTTCCCATGGTTAAGAAGAGGAAAAAACGAAGGCCTCTTGGTGAGCAGTGGTGACTTAGGCAATTTCTTAGAAATATTCTAGAAGGCATAGTCATCTTTAAAAAAAAAAAAAAGCTACAAGGATATGTCTAAGCAGAAGGGACCATGGGCCAAATTACGTGTAGATTTTTGCATTCCAAATATGGTAAAGAAGAAGCAGGAAGCTGGGGGGCCTAAACAGGCCACACAGAAATGAACAAGGAAGAGGCCAGCAGCAGCTTGTGGGGACAAGATGTCAAGCCCCAAATGTTAAAGCCACCATCCATCCTTCAAATTCTGGCTCTGTTTAACAAGGCTGCGGGCTGACACTAGATGCCGCCTCAGTGACTAAAGCATAATTCCCCTTCTCCTGGGAGTGTTGACAGCTGACTCCTGGCAACAATACTCACAGCATAGTAAAGTTCCTTCATCCAAGTCCATGTCCCTTCTCAAGGCATCCCACATCCGAGAACTGCTTGGTACAGAAATATAATGGCCTGGTTTTCTTGCTCCAATTCGAGGTCATTAGGTAAACTCACCAAGATCCCTGTAGAGTGGACTGCGGCCATGATAGTGATTGCATTCCAGCCGACATCCTGCTCCGCCCAATCCTATTGCTTTCACTCTTCCACAGGTGTTGGGAATATCATTTCAACCTCCTTGCATGCAAATCTCCAACTCGGAGTCGGCTTCCTAGGACACCTGACTGGTGATATCTCTATCACTATCACGGTACTTAGAGGGGAGCATCTTAAAATGATTGAAGGCTAACTGCCCTAACAGCACGGCAGATGGTGGCTTAAAATAGAATTTAAGAGGATTTAAAAAAACATGAAAAAAGTTGACATTGCACGCTCATATGAGCTTATGGATCAAACCATGTGTATGATTTCTAAGATCCCTCGTGCAGTATATATTTTCACTGTTTATAAATGACATTCCCTTGAATTGAATTCAGTGCAATTCAAAACAGTAATTTGTGGGAAAAATTAGATATGCAGATAGCCTGGACTCTAGAGAGGCACACATCATTTGGAGAATAATAGTGAACCGGCTGGTCTATGAGGGAAGAAAACAGAGTGAATATAGACTATTAGTGAACAACGATATTTTCCCATGTATATTCAAATTAAGGTGAACTTCTTTAGAGAATTGTGCCTTAGAAAGAAAAAGTATTTCCCTATATTTGAGTCCTCACAAGTTTTCCTACGATGAGTGCTTTTGTGATTATTTTGAATAACAAAGTAATATTTAAAGAAACTCTCTTGCCCTGAATGTACTTTATGTCAATTGATGTTGCATATAGAGAGCATCAGAGTCAAGCCACTAGAAAAGGAGGAACATAACTTAGCAAAGACTTAGAGGATTACTCCTAATAGTGTGAAATCAAAAGTTCAAGTGAGGGAATAAATGCAGCTTTTAATGATTACTTAAATGAAGTTTAACTCTAGCAGGATCTACAAGAAATTGGCAACCTTTTGCTTCAGTAACAGAAACTCAGGATATATGCCCTTCAGTGCTTTTGGATTCCACATCATATTGAGAGCAACTCCTTTAAACAGCAATAGGAAACTTCCTGTGACAACATAATAAATTCAAAAAGTTCTGTAACTCAGATAATTTAGATAGAAGTGAGGACTTTGGCCTAGACAGCCCTGTTCACTCTAAAGATGGATTAAACAAGGAAAAAGATATTGATATCAAAAATTCAATCAGGAATTTGATTAAAGCATTTCATTAAATGTGATAATTTCTTAGTATATTATCTTACATATGCAATATTCATGTGTAACAAATTAAATACAAGTAAACATTTGAGCATATTATCTGCAGCATAATTTACATATCAATTTACATATTCAGTTTTGCTCACATGAAAACTTCGATCTTCTCAATAAGAAAATTTGTGAAATCTTTAATTCCTCATCCCCAGGAATGTAAATAAATAAATATATATATTGTAAGTCAGTGATTTTTTCCTAGGAAGACAGTAAAATTACTTTACACTCCTTCTCATTGTAAACCTAAATACCAAACAGAGAAAGGTTCTCTAAAGGAAAAAGACACATCTTAGGGAGGAGTGCACTGCAATGGGAATATGTATGACAAAGAAAACTGTGTAGATTCAAATGGTAAAGGAAGACAAGGTCTTTAAAAGAAAACCGATCAACCTGGAATTATGGGGGAGTAGAAAAAAATAAATAAAGGAAAAATGAAGAGGCTTATATAATTGTTTTGTTATAGTTATCTTTGACTATAAAGATCAACAACAAGGTCGATGTCAGTTGAAGTTTGAGCAGGTGGTTGCTGGATAGATGTCCTCACAGAAGTGTATTTTGTGTAAGGTTGCTATGGCCTTTGTGCAAGGTTGTGGATTTTGTGGTATTTTGTGATAGTTTTTATCAGGCCTAGAAGCATGAGAACCCTCTCTTCAAGGCCTTCTCTGAATCTATTTGTCCAGGTTTTTTCTTTTCTTTTTAAAAATTACTGACAGTTTTGATTCTGATAACTTTTATATCATGATCCCTAATTTCAAAAAAAAATTAAACGTGTAACTTTTTTATGATGTATTTGATAGGCTTGGATTTATGAATCACCTCTACTATCTATAGTGGTAGATATGTCTGAGCCTACTTACACAGCACTTCCATCAGATTTTCTCTTCAGTGGAATTGGAAGAGGGGGGTTTTGGAGAAGGGGATGAAGGAATTGTGCTGCATCAGAGGTCCCCACCTAACAGCACAGGGACTTTTTCTGTGCTCTTGCCAGGCCGTTGTATTAGGCTGATACAAAAGTAATTTTGGTTTTGTCATTGAAAGTAATGAGACCATCTGACTTACAATGTCTGAACCGTAACCAACTCCTAACAGCCACCAAGGACAGCTTTGCCCTGACATATACTGTCCTGGAACCACGTCTGCTTTGTAACTCCTGAGGTAGCTGCCACCATGACCAATGCCTTCTCATCTTTACTCTACATGCAGGTAACAGTTATAATTATATCTCTGTGTATTCACAGAACATTTAGTACATCTGGGACTTCTACAAAATTTCCCTAGCTGATTTTGGTGTTCTAGTGTCCTGGCAGCTCTAGCCATGAAGGGATGATGCTTTATCAGCATTTCTGTTGAGTTTTTTGCTTTTTCTCACAAACTGATTCCACTTTTCCCACATACGTTTGACAATTCATTTGAACTCATTTATTCTAAACCTATTATTTTTTGTCTATTATTTAATAGGGTGGGGGGCGAGGGATAAAAGATAACAAATAAGGTGCAGTGTACACTGTTCGGGTGATAGGTGCACCCAAATCTCACAAATAACCAGTAAAGAAGTTATTCATGGAACCAAATACCACAGTACCCCAATAACCTATGGGAAAAAATAAAAAATACAATAAAAACGAGTCAGAAAAAAAGAAAATAATCACTGTACTTACCATGACACTTAGAAATGCTGGCTAGCATTATTTGTGTCACCTAATAATATTATTATTTTTTTCTTTATGCTACAAACTAGCTCTGCTATTACAATCACTACTATTTGAAGTGTTACTAAATTAAATTAAATTTATTGTATCCTTCTGGACTCAGAAATGGGGGTAAATGCTAAGATAATTTCAGAATATTATCACATATTAAAAGTATATTATATGGGGAAAATGTGATTTTAAAAAAATAGAAATTGGTAGAGAAACAGTTTTTGGGTCTCTTTAATTTCCGCACATTTTGCAAGTATGGACGCTGACTTTCTTGTTCCAAATGATTGTTTTCAAGCATGTTTGTATAGAAAACAGCCTTGGAATAGAAAACCAGTACCTCCTTCTGGAACAAAGGAAGAGTTTATTTACTGTCTAGTATAATGCAGATAATTTCTCCCTCTTCGGAAGGGTACAGCCAAGTGAACTTCCCATAATACAAGTTGGGGTTTCTTGAGCTTGGGTTTTTCTTCCACAGTGTAATGTGTAGGTGCCACTTGCCTCCCTTTGTGTTATCCTGGGAAAGCTGATGGCTGTAGGTGCATGTTTATTTTGGGGTTCTCTATTCTGTTTCATTGGTCTTTGAGTCTGTTTTCATATCGCTACCATGCTGTTTTGTCTATTGTGGCCTTAGGGTATAGTATGAAGTCAAGTAATGTGATGTCTCCAGCTTTGTTCTTCTTGCTTAGGTTTCCTTTGGTTGTCTGGGCTCTTTAAAAATCCATATGAAATTTAGAATATATTTTTTTCTAATTCTGTGAAAAACGACATTGGTTGTTTCATAGGAATAGTGTTGAATGTGTAGATTGCTTTTGGCAGTATAGCCATTTTAACAATATTGATCTTTCTAATCCATGAGCATGGAATAGTTTTCCATTTGCTTTGTCATCTATGATTTCTTTCTGCAGTGTTTTGTAGTTCTCCTTTTAGATATCCTTTACCTCCTTGCTTAGACATATTCTTCTTTTCTTTTATTTTATTTTGGGGGTTGCTGTTGTAAACAGGATTGCACTCTTGATTTACCTCTCAGTTTAAACATTTTTGGTGTACAGAAATGATACTTCTTTCTATATGTTGATTTTTTTTTAATCCTGAAAGTTTGCTGAAGTTTTTTTTTATCAGTTCTAGGAGCCTTTTGGCACAGTCTTTAGGGATTTCTAGGTGTAGAATCATATCATCAGTGAAGAGAGATAATTTGACTTCATTTCCTATTTGGATGCCTTTTACCACTTTCTCTTGCCTGATTGCTCTGGCTAGGACTTGTTAAACAGGAGTGGTGAGAACAGGCATCCCTATTTTATTCCTGTTCATAAGGGGAATGTGTTGGGAGAAAAGCTGAGTGTTGGAAGAGAAGCTGAGGCAGGGCCATGTGTTTCTCATTCACTTGATACACCTTTTCCTTTCAACCCCTAAATCCTCACCACCTGTTTGTTTGAGCACCAACAAATAGCGTGGGCTCTCAGAGCTCGGGGACTTTGCAGACTCCACATTCGTGATGGTCTCCTGGTCCCACTTTCTCTCTTAAACTGTGTTTTTCTCATTCCTTTGACTCTGCCAGACTTCATCACCCCCATGACCTAGTGTTGGGTCTGATCACCGCAACATTCCTGGTGCCCAACATGGGGTGTCAAAGACCCGGTGAAGGAAGGCTGGAGCGTGTGAAAGCAGAGGACACAACATTAAAAGACACCTGAGGACATACAAAGATGGGGAATGAAATTTAGTACTTAGAATTTATTATCACTCTTTAGTACAGTAAAGCAGTTTTGCCCATGGTTTCCAGAACAAAGGACTATGAAGTTGGATGAATGGGAGAGAATTGGAAGAGATTTTTTAAAAGGCATATAAAGGTGGAGCAGAAATTCTAGTTTCTGTATGGTCAGTGTGGGCACTAATAAAGGCAGCCCTTGAGCCATTTCAAACAGATGATGAGGCAGACTCAGATGAGGAAGAGGAGGATGAGTGTAAAAAACTAACTTCAAATTCTGAGTGTGGGGAGCAGCTACCAGAGGAGATTAAAGAAAAGAAAGAAAAACTTTAAAAAGTATGTTTTACTAGCCCGTTGGCTCCACCTGCTGAATTAAGTGAATGGCCACCTCCTCTCTCTCCTCTAAATGGGTGAGAAAATAAATTAGCTGAAAAACTTACTGCTCCTGTAGTTACAACATTAAAACCTGGAGCAATTGGTGGTGGTAGACAACATTCTATTCAAAAAGCTAAAGCCAAGGGAGACCTTGAAGCACGGCAATTTCCCGTTACTATAATCCAGCAAGTAGAACAGAATATAGCTAATTAGGCTGCTTTCTCTTTTAAGTTACTAAAGAATTTAAGCAAGTCATTAGTCAATATGGACTGAACTCTCTTTTTGTGCAAACTTTATTTAAAAATATGGCTCTTGATAATAGATTACTACCATATAATTAGGATACTTTGACAAAACCTGTTCTCACTCCATCTCAGTACTTGCAGTTTAAAACTTGGTAGGCTGATGAAGCTCAAACTCAGGCAAAAGAAAACACACAAGTGCAGCCACCTGTGCCTGTTTTCTTTGATCAGTTAATATGAGTTGGCCCTAACTGGGGTTGATTAGAGAATCAAGCACTAATGGAAGATGTTGCCATTGTTCAGCTGTGCTTCATGTGCTTACATGCATAGAAAAGGATAAATGTTACAGGGGAAAAGTATCCTTATTTCAGTTCTGTCTGACAAGGACCTAAAGAACCATATATTAATTTTATTGCTCAGCTCCAAGAGGCTGTGTATAAAGCCGTAAATGATCAAAACAGCTCAGGATGTTGTAATACAGCTTCTTGCATACAATAATGCTAATGCAGACTGTCAAACTGCTATTAGATCCCAGACAGAGAGGGCCCATTTAACTAAATATATTAAGGCTTGCGATGGCATTGGAGATAACTTACATAAGGTTATTCTTTTAGCTCAGGCTGTGGCTAGATTAAGAGTAAGAAAAAATATGCTTCATTTCTCAGGCTCTTGCCTTAATTGTGGGCAAATTGGACACAAGAAAGGAATGTAGAAAGGAATTCAAAAGACGAAAACTACTACCATCAATCAACAGAAAAGTCCCAATGTACATCCCTGGTGTAAGAAAGGCAATCACTGGGCAAGTCCATGTCATTCTAAATTTAGCAAAGATGGACAACCTCTTTCAGGAAATAGGAAGAGGGACCCGCCTCAAGCCCCTCAACAAACTGAGGCATACCCAGCACAGCCACTGCCCTTACAAATGTACAGCAATTGTCCCCCCCCCTCAGCAAGCAGTGCTGCTGTAGACCTCTACAGCACAATTCCCATCTCCTTACTTCCTGGGGAGCCACCAGAGAAAGTCCCCACAGGAGTTAGGGCATCCTTACCCTGAGGAACTGTTGGGAACAAGCCTCCCCAAATCGGGCCATAAACTGGCCCCAAAACTGGCCATAAACAAAATCTCTGCAGCACTGTGACATGTTCTTGATGGCCATAACACCCACGCTGGAAGGTTGTGGGTTTACTGGAATGAGGACAAGGAATACCTGGCCCGTCCAGGGTGGAAAACCACTTAAAGTCATTCTTAAGCCACAAACAATAGCATGAGTGATCTGTGCCTTAAGAATAAGGGATACTTTTAGTTAATCTAATATCTATAGAAACAATGCTAATGACTGGCTTGCTGTTAACAAATACGTGGGTAAATCTCTGTTCAGGGCTCTGCTCTGAAGGGTGTGAGACCCCCCCCCACGATTTCCCACTTCACACCTCTATATTTCTGTGTGTGTGCCTTTAATTCCTCTAGTGCTGCTGGGTTAGGGTCTCTCCAACCGACCTGGTCTCAGCAAGTGGTGCCCATTCATGGGGGCTCGAATACAGGTCAAAGGATCGCTGGAGCAATGATTGGAGAATGTGGAACTAGCTGGAGGACACCCGAGTACTCTTAAAGCAATCCCCATGGTGAGTAAGCAGGGGAGCTAGGAAGCATCAGGGTAGTAATAGGACAAGTGTGGGCTGTGGTTCGTTCTCCCTTGGAACTTTTTCACACTGATGATGAGGAGGAAGGAGAGTATAACAAAGTAACAGTAGAGGTTACAGACCAGGTTTATTTGTCACCTAAAACTAAGCAGAAAAGGAGGGAGAGGTTCATCCCTATCCTTCTGCACACCCTCATTATTATTTTGAAGAAAACGACCCTCCAGATCTTTCTTTTCTGGAGGACACTGGGTGAAAAGTAGTTGCCCTGGTGACTGTTCGAGCAGCGCGTTGAGCGACTGCTCTTAGTTCTATTCAGGCAGGAATACAGCAAGCTAGACAAAAGTGGGATTTAGAAGCTTGGCAGTTCCCTGTTTGAATACACACCCCAGATCAACAGGGAAATATTGTAGCTACATTTGAGCCTTTTCCTTTTAAATTACTCAAAAAAATTAAACAAGCTATAAATCAGTATGGACCAGGTTCTCCTTTTGAAATGGGACTGTTAAAGGATGTTGCTGTTTCCAGTCAGATGATTCCTACTGACTGGGACACTTTTACTCTAGCTTGTCTAACTCCTGCTCAGTTCTTACAATTTAAAACTTAGTAGGCATATGAAGCTTCCATTCAGGCTGCTCGCAATGCCTGGGCCCAACCTCAAATTAATATAACTGCAGACCAACTTTTGGGGGTTGGTGGCTGGGCTGGTTTACATGCACAAGTGGTCATGCAGGATGATGCCATAGAACAGCTTAGAGGAGTGTGCATTAGAGCTTGGAATAAATCACTTCATGTGGAGAACAATACCCTTCCTTTAGTGCTATAAAACAGGGACCAAGAGAACCATATGTGGATTTTATAGCTTGGTTACAGGAATCTCTTAAAAAGATGATTGAAGATTTGGCTGCTTAGGATATAGTGTTGCAGTTATTGGTTTTGACAATGCTAATCCTTATTGCCAGGCTGCTCTGCGACCTATCAGAGGGAAAGCACATTTAGTTGATTATAACAACGCCTGTGATGATATCAGAGATAATCTACATAAAGCTACTTTGTTGGCACAGGCGATGGCAGGACTGAGAGTGGATAAAGGAAATACTCTATTTCCTGGAGCTTGTTTTAACTGTGGGAAGCATGGTCATACTAAAAAGAATGTAAAAAAAAAAAATCACCGAGTCAGGCCACCAGATAGGGGAAAAAACAAAACTGCTGATCCTGAAATATGTCCAAAATGTAAAAAAGGAAAACTTTGGGCTAATCAGTGTCACTGTAAGTTTGATAAAGAAGGGAACTCGATTTTGGGAAACTCCCTGAGGGGCCCATCCCAGGCCCTGTTGTATACCAGGGCATTTCCAGCTCAGGCCATTCCCTCACCCCCATAGGTTATCTGTTCCCCACCACAGCCCATAGTGCTGCAGTAGATTTATGCTGCACAAAAGCTGTGAGCCTTCTGCCTGGGGAACCCCCGCAAAAGGTCCCAACAGGAGTCTGTGGACCGTTGCGAGCAGGGACAATGGGATTACTTTTAGGAAGGTCTAGTTTAAGTTTAAAAGGGGTACAAATACACACTGGAGTCATTGATTCAGATTACAATGAGGAAATTCAAATTGTGATATTTAGTTCTGTTCCCTGGAAAGCACAGCCAGGAGTGCGCATAGCACAGCTCCTGAGTGAGCCGTATGTGGGAATGGGAAAAAGTGAAATTAAATGAACTGGAGGATTTGGAAGCACAAATAAAAAAGGCAAGGCAGCTTATTGGGTAAATCAAATTACTGATAAACATCATATCCGTGAAATAACTATCCAGGGAATGAACTTAAAAGGCTTGGTAGATACTATTTTTTTTTTTTTGGTAGGAGTGGACATTTCAATTATTTCTCTACAGCACTGGCCGTCCATGTGGCCAATTCAGCTCACTCAATTTAACACAGTGGAAACTGCTAAAGCTCTAGAAGTGTATCAAAGTAGCTATACTTTGCATTGTGAAGGGTCCGATGGACAACCTGGGACTCTTCAACCAATTGCAACTTCTGTACCTATAAATTTATGGGGGAGAGATTTATTATGACAATGGGGAGCACAAGTTCTAATTCCATAACAATTATACAGCCCTCAAAGTCAACATATGATGCACGAAATGGGGCATGTCCCTGGTATAGGAGTAGAAAAAAAATTGCAAGATTTGAAAGAACTGCTTCAAACAGAAAGACAAAGTTCCTGCCAAAGATTAGGATACCATTTTTGATGGTGGCCATAGTTAAGCCTCCAGAACCTATACCTTTAAAATGGTTAACAGATAAATCAATTGGATAGAATAATGGCTGTTAAGCAAAGAGAAACTGGATGCTTTAGAGAAATTAGTTACTGAACAATTAGAAAATGGGCACATAGCTCCAACATTTTCCCCTTGGAATTCTCCAGTTTTCATAATTAAGAAAAAATCAGGTAAATGGAGAATGTTAACTGACTTAAGAGCCATCAATTCAGTTATACAACCAATGGAAATACAACAGCCAGGATTGCCTTCTCCTACTATAATTCCAAAAAATTGGCCTTTAATAGTCACAGATTTAAAAGACTGTTTCTTTACTACCCATTTAGCTGAGCAAGACTGTGAACGGTTTGCATTTACAATTCCTGCAGTAAACAAACTGCAGCCTGCTAAGCGTTTTCATTGTTTCACAGATGGGTCTAGTAACGGTAAAGCTTCTTATTGTGGATCAAAAGGTAAAGTTTTCCAGACACCCTATACTTCAGCTCAAAAGGCGGAGCTTGTAGCTGTAATTGAGGTGTTGACTGATTTTAATATGCCTGTTAATGTGATTTCTGATTCTTCATACATGGGTCATTCCACACAGTGAATTGAAAATGCTCAGTTAAGATTTCATACAGATGAACAACTGATAATAAAAACAAAAAAGGGGGAGAAACAGGGATTATGGGATAGCCCATACACAATTGAATCTTGCATTATTAACTTTCAAATTTTTGAGCCTGCCCAAAGGCCAGATGTGACCAGCAGCTGAACAGCATCTACAGAAACCAGCTGCAAAGACAGAAGCAGAACAACTGGTTTGGTGGAGAGATCCAATAACAAAAACTTGGGAAATAGGTAAAATTATAACTTGGCATAGAGGTTATGCTCGTGTTTCTCCAGGACCGAATCAACAACTGATTTAGATACCATCAAGACACCTGAAATTTTATCATGAGCCAGATGCTGAGGAAGAGATAAAAAGTACAATCATCATTGAAATTAGAGCTTCTGGCTGGGCACGGTGGCTCACGCCTGTAATCGCAGCACTCTGGGAGGCCGAGGTGGGCACATCACAAGGTCAGGAGATCGAGACCATCCTGGCTAACACGGTGAAACCCCGTCTCTACTAAAAATACAAAAAATTAGCTGGGTGAGGTGGCGGGCACCTATAGTCCCAGCTACTCAGGAGGCTGAGGTAGGAGAATGGCGTGAACCCGGGAGGCAAAACTTCAGGTTTTGCCAAGAATGACACTGTAAATGTAACAAAGCTTCTGTGCTTGTTAGTGAACACCAAATCAGCTACTCTCCTGTATTCGGAGATCAGGATGAAATGAAAAGAACAAGCAGGCCGGGCGCAGTGGCTCATGACTGTAATGCCAACACTTTGGGAGGCTTAGGTGTGCGGATCACCCGAGGTTGGGAGTTCGAGACCAGCCTAACCAACATGGAGAAACCCCGTCTCTACTAAAAGTGCAAAATGAGCTGGGCGTGGTGGCACAAGCCTGTAATCCCAGCTTGGGAGGCTGAGGCAGGATAAGTGCTTAAACCTGAGAGGCGGAGGTTGCGGTGAGGCAATATTGCACCATTGCACTCCAGCCTGGGCAACAAGAGTGAAACTCCATCTCAAAAAAAAATAAAAAATAAAAAATGACCCCCAACCTTGTCTAGACTGTGGGGTTTCAGTTTCACCCCAGGGGGGTCCTGGTTGGGGTTAGAACCCTGAATCTGGTTTGAGTTCATATCCTAAAGAATAAAGGGAATAAAGGCTGTAGCCACTGAGCTACTCAATCTGGTCTGGTTCTGGCTTTTGTGTGTCTGTCTGTATTTTTGGTCTAAATATTTGGCCCAACAGAGGTTAAAGGCTTTGAGGTTCTCAGCAAAAGCCTTGTGAGATCTCTAGTTTATCTGTGTGCTCAACTGGAACAAACAGACTCCATAAACTAGAAAAACCTAAAGAAAATGGCACGCGTGAAAAAATGAGAGCCAACTCCTGTTTGTTGTTCTGTCCACCTCCCTCTCTCACTCCTCCTTCTGCCTTTGCTGTGGTCCCATGGTGTTTCTGTCTTTCTGGGGACCTGATATTCAGTGTAGGAGTGAAGTCCATGATTTTAAAGCCTTCATGTCTCTGCTTTTTAACTCTGCCTGCTTTGCTGAGCTCTTATAATGAGAAATAAACCATTCACAACAGAAACAACAAGGCATCAGAAAACCAACTTCAGGCAGCGCTCCGGCAAGTACCTCCCTAGAGGGGAAGGGCCTACTAAAGGAGATTTAATCTTGAAAAGGCCAAAATGAGAAGCTCTAACCTTAAGCTTGCTGGGTTTTCTGGGACTCGAGCTGGCTATATATTATGGACCATTCTAGCCACACACACACACACACACACACACACACACACACACACACACTTTTTTGAGACAGAGTCTTGCTCTGTTGCCCATGCTGGAGTGCAGTGGCGTGATCTTGGCTCACTGCAACCTCCACTTCCCAGGTTCGAGCAATTCTCCTGTCTCAGCCTCCTGGGTAGCTGCGATTACAGGTGTGCGCCACCATACCCGGCTAATTTTTGTGGTTTTAGTAGAGATGAGGTTTCACCATGTTGGCCAGGCTGGTCTCAAACTCCTGATCTCAAGTGATCCACCGGCCTTGGTCTCCTAAACTGCTGGGATTACAGGCATGAGCCACTCTGCCCAGTCTATACACACACACACACACACACACACACACACACATATATATATATACTTTTTTTCTTTTTCTTTTTGACACAGTGTCTTGCTCTGTTGCCCAGGATGGAGTATGGTGGTACAATCACGGCTCACTGCAACCTCCGCCTCCCAGGTTTGAGCGATTATCCTGCCTCAGCCTCCTGAATAGTTGGGAGTGCAGGTACACACCACCACACCCAGTTAATTTTTGTATTTTCAGTAGAGATTGGGTTTTGTCACGTTGGCCAGGCTGGTCTCAAACTCCTGGCCTCAAGTGATCCACCTGCCTCAGCCTCCCATAGTGTTGGGATTACACGCACACTTTAAACCTGATGGCCAACTTACATGAAAGAAAATTCAGAACTCAAATAGTTACTATTTTTAAAAACCCTAAAATGAAAAATTCTCAGTTCTTTTGCCTATCTATTTTTTTTCCCTGCCTACTTTGAATCTGCTGATTTGTCTACTGGTGTTGAGATAAGACTTACTGTCTGTGGTGTTACCAATTCAAGGTTACTTGGCTGAAGAAAAACAAAAGAATGAAACAATTCTTTATTGTTTTTTCTCTTTTTGAGACAAGGTCTCACTCTAAGGTCTCACTCTGTTCCCCAGACTGGAGTGCAGTAGTGGGATCATAGCTCACTGTTATCTCAACCTCCCAGGCTCAAGCAATCCTCCTGCCTCATCCTCTCTAGTAGCTGGGACAATAGGCATGCACTACCATGTCTGGCAATTTTTTATCTTATTCTTAGTAGAGATTGGGTCTCACTATGTTGCCCAGGCTGGTCTCAAACTCCTGAGCTCAAGTGATCCTCTTGCCTCAGCCTCTCAAAGTGCTGGGATACAGGCATGAACCACTGTGCCCAGATAAAAGAGAGTTATTTTATAAATACAAATAATTTAAAAAGTATTGATAAAATAAAAATAGAAATGTCTTCAGAATTGTCAGCATACATTTTTGACTGTGTTTTATATTTACATTTGCTAGCTATTTTAAGGTGCTAGGGTTTGGCATGAAGGTTATAAAACTATAAACACAGGAAGAAAAGAATATTTGTTTATGTGATCTTTAAATACATAAGACCAATTTAATACGGTTTGTTGAACAAAAATAATGGAATTTTCTGAGTTATTGGTAAAATACCCATGTATTTAACTTTGAAGTCCTCACTTACGTGAACACCTGATATTCACAGGCTATAACATGGTTAACAAGAGAAAAACCTAGAAATGATGACTAGCTTTGTCTAATACCTCAGTTCTCACAAATACTCTAGATAAACTGTCAAAAATAAGTAAATGTAAATGGATAAATGTCTATACAAGACATCTTAATGTATTTTTGAAATTTTTTTGAGACAGTGTCTCTGTCTGTCACCCAGGCTGAAGTGCAGTGGCATGATCACAGCTCACTGTAACCTTGACCTCCTGCGCTCAAGGGATCCTCCCACCTCAGCCACCCAAGTAGCTGTTAATTACAGGTATGCACCACCATGGTCAGCTAACTTTTATTTTTTTTTGTAGAGTCAGCATCTCACTATTTTGCTCAGGCTGGTCTCATGATACTCCTGCCTTGGCCTCCTAAAGTGTTGGGATTACAGGTGTGAGCCACCATGCCCAGCCTATTTTTGAAATTTTAGTTATATTAAATTAAATAATAGATATTCATTAAATATCTGGGTTATTTCCAATTTAAAACTTATGTTTTAGCCCAGGCACTGTGGCTCACGCCTGTAACCCTGCACTTTGGGAGGCCAAGGCGGGCGGCTCACCCGAGGTCAGGAGCTCAAGACCAGCCTGATCAACGTAGTGAAAACCCATCTCTACTAAAAAATACAAAAAATTAGCCAGGTGTGGTGCTGGGTTCCTGTAATCCCAGCTACTTGGGAGGCTGAGGCAGGAGAATTGCTTGAACCTGGGGGACGGAGGTTGCAGTGAGATGAGATCACACCATTGCACTCCAGCCTGGGCAACAAGAGTGAAAATCCATCTTAAAAAATATGTTTTAGGAACACATAATTCTAAATTATAAAATTATTCTCATATGTAAGATACTGCTATATGACAATTCAAGATTTCTTGCTTCCTAGGTTTTTTATTAAAATAAGGGTTACTAAGTGTTAATATCTTGGTAGATATATGTGATTAAGACTACTAGATACAAGAGAAACAATTCTGTGTGAAAAAGGTATACCGGTTTTTGTTTCAGAAAAAGTAAATTCGCTTAGAGATTTTTAAGGATTATTTTAAATTAAAGGAATAAAAAAGATAGATAAAACTAAATGTGTATAAAAAGTTGGGAAAGATGAAAAAATTATACAAGGTTATTAAAAGTTTATGTAAATCTTACATCGAGGTCAAAACTGATTGAGATCAGATAGATTGTTTATAAAGTTTATTTAAATTAGCTGTAATATTAAAAACATTAAAACTAAAAATTTTGGTTAAAACAACAAGGTTTTCTTAAGGTATTTATTTGCTCATAATAAGAGGTAATAAATACTGACTTTTAATCCTGAAATCTGTTACTATAAAAACTTTTCAGATTTGTATATCAGAAGTTCAACTTTTCCTGTACTTTCATGTTACACATGACTCACAGATCACATCATTTTCTCCTGTTCCTTCTTGAGAAGGAATAAAAGGCTTGGGTTTCCTGCTTGGCTGCGATGATAACTCCTTCAGGTTTTTCATCAGGTCTAATTTTGTACTCTTGGCTTTTAAATATGTCTTAATTACTTCATGTAACCAGGAAACTTCCATGCTATCATTGTGAGCTATGGATCCCCACTGCTCTATGCTCTGGTTTTCCTGTTTACATTCCTTTGTAATATTATGCTCACTCATGACCCTGGACACACTCTTTCTATGTCGAATTAAATTCAAGTCTCCTTATCATCGGAATTGACTTCCAAGTGATTTAAATTAGCTTCCTGTAAGAAGACACAGTTATGTCACAGGAGTTTTACCCTTTAAATGACTGGCCTGTAATAAAGATTTTAGGTTTTATCAAGATAATCCATGTGTTGCCTTTATTTTTTTTTAATTACTTGGGAAAACTGAGGGTTTTCAGTTTTCATGTCCATGTAACCTTCTATGTTGCTTTTGATGTCTTTTGGTTGTCATGCTAATTAAATGAATGACTGTTATTTAAAAATGACATGTGGCTGTGTGCAGTGGCTCATGGCTGTAATTCCAGCCCTTTGGGAGGTCAAGGTGGGTGGATCACTTGAGCCCAGGAGTTCAAGTCCAGCCTGGGCAAAATGGCAAAACCCCATCTCTACTAAAAATACAAAAGCTAGCTAGGTGTGGTAGCAAGTGCTCATAGTCCTGGCTGCTTGGGAGACTAAGATGGAGGATCACCTGAGCCTGGGAGGTTGAGGCTGCATTGAGCCATGATTTCACCACTGCACTCCAGCCTGGGCAACAGGGTGAGACCCTGTCTCAAAAAAATAATAAAATAAAAAACAATAAACTGTCATTCTGTTTTGGTCAAATGTTTTCAATTTTTTTACATCTTTGCTAAAACTTAGTTGATAACATTGTATGGGAAGCATTGCCAAAAGATAAGCCTAAATCTCTTTTTTTTTCTTTGAGACAGAATCTTGCTTTGTCACCCAGGCTGGAGTGCAGTGGCGTGATCTAGGTTCACTGCAACCTCTTCCCCAAGGTTCAAGTGATTCTCCTGCCTCAACCTCCCAAGTAGCTGGGACTACAGACACATGACACCATGCCCGGCTAATTTTGTATTTTTAGTAGAGACAAGATTTCTCCATGTTGGCCAGGCTTGTGTCGAAGTCCTGACCTCTGATGATCTGTCGAACTTGGCCTCCCAAAGTGTTGAGATTACAGGCATGAGCCACTGTGCCTGGTCTAAATCTTCTTTTGGTTACATTTATAGGTATATTATTAATATAAATATTTTAAATGTTATATAAATTATAAAAATCTAATATGGTATCAGTCATAATTTTGATGATGTTAAATATTCTCTAAAGTTGTATATATATAGATATATTATTAATATAAATATTCTAAAGATTATATAAAATTTGTGGAAGTCTGATGGATCTGAAGTGTTGCCGTCAGTCATGATTCTGGCTGTTATCTTAAAATGCTACATATAATAGAAATAACTAAATTTTCTCTCCAGTTGAGAACTTCCACTGGATTTTAACCAAAGGATATTCTAAGTTTTTGTCATCCACGGTGATTGTTTAAAGTTCTTCTCTAAAACCCTTTACAGGCCGGGCACGCTGCTGGAGGCTGTGCAGGGCACGGTGCTGGGCATTGTGCAGGGCATGGTGGCTCACGCGTGTAAAAATCCCAGCACTTTGCAAGGCCAAGGTGGGTGAATTGCTTGAACTCAGAAGTTTGAAAGCATCCTGGGCAACGTGGTAAAACCCTGTCTCTACAAAAATACAGAAATTAGCCAGCATGATGGTGCATACCTATGGTCCCAGCTACTTTGGAGGCTGAGGTAGGAGGATGGCTTGAGTTTAGGAGGGAGAGATTGCGGTGAGCCAAGATCATGCCACTGCACTCCATCCTGAGTGATAGAGCCAGACAATGTCTCAAAAAAAAAAAGCCTTTACAATCAGCTATCATCTAAGTTACTTTTAATGGAAAGGACTCTGACAAGTTCTCTTAAATATGGTTTCAGATAACTTTGGGGATCATACTGTTGGACTAGGAAAATCTTCCAGGACTCTAAAAAGCTGAATGAGAATTTTCAATTGAAATCAAGCAAAACACAAAAAACTGAATGAGAATTGCTATTCGAAATCAAGCAGAACAAGATTTAGTTACATGGGACTGAACTTATAAAAGAAGGAAAAGATTTTATTCATGGCCCTTCCATTGGAAACATTGTTGATTCTCTTTATGTTTTGTTTTCCAAAGTCAAGAATTTTTTCTTTTCAGCTATTTTTAACTTACAATACATTAGATAAACTACATTGTGAACAAAAATTTGAGCCATTTATCTGTCTCTCTAGCTGATTTCTCCAGAATTCAGAAGCCATTCGTGAGCATTCTTAAATTATGGCAATATAATTATTTGCATAATTTCAATAAGAATCTGTTTTTGGTAACAGGATTCAATTGGAGACACTGTTTGTTTTATCAAGGCTTTAACTCGAATGGCAGATACAACTAGACCACTTTAAGGAATTGAGGTTGACTTTATAGCACCAATACAAAGCCCCTTAGAATGACTGGCTTGATGTCCTGTCTACAAGGGTCCTTTACAAAGTTGCTGTCCTTGTGGTAAGAAGTAAAGAATGTCAGTTTCTGACGGGCCCAGGAACCTCAAGACATTTGGGGACCTTGAGAAGAGAGGACTACACCCACTCATTAAAGTATTACAGGAGAGCTGGCAAGATGTCTGAATAGGAACAGCTCCGGCATGCAGCACCCAGTGAGATCAACACAGAAGGCAGGTTGTTCATGCATTTCCAACTAAGCCTCCACTGGTGATACCCATGCAAACAGGATCTGGAGTGGACCTCCAGCAAACTCGAGCAAACCTGCAGCAGAGGGACCTGACTGTTAGAAGGAAAACTAACAAAGAGAAAGGAATAGTATCGACATCACCAACATCAAAGACCAAAGGTAGATAAATCCACAAAGATGTGGAGAAACCAGTGCAAAAATGCTGAAAACTCCAAAAGCCAGAATGCCTCTTCTCCTCCAGAAGATCACAACTCCCCGCCAGCAAGGGAACAATACTGGACAGACAATGAGTTTGACGAATTGACAGAAGTAGGCTTCAGAAGGAGGGTAAAAACAAACTCCTCTGAGCTAAAGGAGCATGTTCTAACCCAATGCAAGGAAGCTAAGAGCCTGAAAAAAAAGGTTAGACAAATTGTTAACTGGAATAACCAGTTTAGAAAAGAATATAAATGACCTGATGGAGCTGAAAAACCCAGCACAAGGACTTCATGAAGCATACACAAATATCAATAGCTGAATCAATCAAGCAGGAGAAAGGATATCAGAGATTGAAGATCATCTCAATGAAATAAAGCAAGAAGACAAGATTAGAGAAAAAAGAGGGAAAAGAAATGAAGAAAGCCTCCAAGAAATAGAGGACTATGTTAAAAGACTGAATCTACATTTGATTGGTGTACCTGAAAGTGACAGAGAGAATGGAATCAAGTTGGAAAACACTCTTAAGGATATTATCCAGGAGAACTTCCCCAACCTAGCAAGACAGGCCAACATTCAACTTCAGGAAATACAGAGAACACCACTAAGATTCTCCTCAAGAAGAGCAACCCCAAGACACAAAATCATCAGATTCACCAAGGTTGAAATGAAGGAGAAAATATTAACGGCAGCCAGAGAGAAAGGTTGAGTTACCCACAAAGGGAAGCCCACCAGACTAACAGTGGATCTCTTGGCAGAAAGCCTACAAGCCAGAAGAGAGTGGGGGCCAATATACAACATTCCTAAAGAAAAGAATTTTCAAGCCAGAATTTCATATCCAGCCAAACTAAACTTCATAGTTGAAGGAGAAATAAAATCCTTTACAAGCAAATGCTGAGAGATATTGTCACCACCAGGACTGCCTTACAAGAGCTCCTGAAGGAAGCACTAAACATGGAAAGGAACAACTGGTAACAGCCACTGCAAAAACATACCAAATTATAAAGTCCATTGACACTATGGAAAAACTGCCTCAACTAATCAGCAAAATAACCAGCTAGTATCATAATGACAGGATCAAATTCACACATAACAATATTAACCTTAAATGTAAATGAGCTAAATGCCCCCAATTGAAAGACACAGACTGGCAAACTGGATAAAGAGTCAAGACCCATCAATGTGCTGTATTAAGGAGACCCATCTCATACACATAGGCTCAAAATAAAGGGATGAAGGAACATTTAACAAGCAAGTGGAAAGCAACAAAAAGCAGGGGTTGCAATCCTAGTTTCTGATAAAAGAGATCTTAAGCCAACAAAGATAAAAAGAGACAAAGAAGGGCATTACATAATGGTAAAGGGATCAATGCAACAAGAAGAGCTAACTATCTTAGACATATATGCACCCAATACAGGAGCACTCAGATTCATAAAGCAAGTTCTTAAAGACCTACAAAGAGACTTAGACTCCCACACAGTAATAGTGGGAGACTTTAACACTCCACTGTCAATATTAGATAGATGAGACAGAAAATTACCAAGAATATCCACGACTTGAACTCAGCTCTGGACCAAGTGGACCTAAAAGATATCTACAGAACTCTCCACCCCAAATCAACAGAATGTACCTTCTTCTCAGCACCACATTGCACTTATTCGAAAATTGACCACATAATTGGAAGTAAAACACTCCTCAGGAAATGCAAAATAATGGAAATCATAACAAACAGTCTCTCAGACCACAATGCATTCAAATTAGTATACAGGATTAAGAAACTCACTCAAAACCTCACAACTACATGGAAACTGGGCAACCTGCTCCTGAATGACTACTGGGTAAATAACGAAATGAAGGCAGAAATAAAGATGTTCTTCAAAACCAATGAGAACAAAGATACAACGTACCAGAATCGCTGGGACACTTTTAAAGCAGTGTGTAGAGGGAAATTTATAGCACTAAATGCCCACAAGAGAAAGCAGGAAAGATCTAAAATTGACACCTTAACATCAAAATTAAAAGAACTAGAGAAGCAAGAACAAGCAAATTCAAAAGCTAGCAGAAGACAAGACATAAATAAGATCAGAGCAGAATTGAAGGAGATAGAGACACGAAAAACTCTTCAAAAAATCAATGAATCCAGGAGCCGGTTTTTTGAAAAGATCAACAAAACAGACTACTAGCCAAACTATAAAGAAGAAAAGAGAGAAGAATCAAATAGATGCAATAAGAAAATGATTAAGGGGATATCACCACTGATCCCACAGAAATACAAATTATCATCAGAGAATACTACCAAGACTAAACCAGGAAGAAGTCAAATTCCCGAATAGACCAATAACAAGTTCTGAAATTGAGGCATTAATCAATAGCCTACCAACGAAAAAAAGTCCAGTACCAGACGGATTCACAGCCAAATTCTACCAGAGGTACAAAGAGCAGCTGGTACCATTCCTTCTGAAACTATTCCAAACAATAGAAAAAGAGAGAATCCTCCCTAATTCATTTTATGAGGCCAGGATCATCTTGATACCAAAACCTGGCAGGGACACAACAAAAAAAGAAAATTTTAGGCCAATATCCCTGATGAACATCGATGCAGAAATCCTGAATAAAATACTGGAAAACTGAATCCAGCAGCACATCAAAAATCTTGTCCACCATGA
The DNA here is from genome assembly GCF_029289425.2 of Pan paniscus. Taxonomy (NCBI): domain Eukaryota; kingdom Metazoa; phylum Chordata; class Mammalia; order Primates; family Hominidae; genus Pan; species Pan paniscus. The sequence goes on from NC_073271.2 coordinate 987,922, forward strand.
CCAAGTTGACTTCATCCTTGGGATGCAAGGCTGGTTCAACATGCAAATCAATAAATGTAATCCCATCACATAAACGGAATCAATGACAAAAACTACATGATTATCTCAATAGATGCAGAAAAGGCCTTTGACAAAATTCAACAGCCCTTCATGCTAAAAACTCTCAATAAACTGGTATTGATGGAACATATCTCAAAATATTAAGTGCTATTTATGACAAACCCACAGCCAATAACATACTGAATGTGCAAAAACTGGAAGCATTCCCTTTGAAAATCAGCACAAGACAAGGATGCCCTCTCTCACTACTCCTATTCCACATAGTGTTGGAAGTTCTGGCCAGGGTAGCCAGGCAAGAGAAAGAAATAAAGCGTATTCAATTAGGAAAAGAAGAAGTCAAATTGTCTCTGTTTGCAGTTGACATGATTATATATATAGAAAACCCCATCGTCTCAGCCCCAAATCTCCTTAAGCTGATAAGCAACTTCAGCAAAGTTTCAGGATACAAAATCAATGTGCAAAAATCACAAGCTTTCTTATTCACCAATAACAGACAAACAGAGAGCCAAACTATGAGTGAACTCCCATTCACCATTGCTACAACAAGAATGAAATACCTAGGAATACAACTTACAAGGATGTGAAGGACCTCTTCAAGGAGAACTACAAATCACTCCTCAAGGAAAAAGAGAGGACACAAACAAATGGAAAAACATTCCATGCTCATCGATAGGAAGAATCAATATCATGAAAATGGCCATACTACCCAAAGTAATTTATAGATTCACTGCTATCCCCATTAAACTACCATTGACTTTCTCCACGGAATTGGAAAAATATATTTTAAATTTCACTTGGAATCAAAAAAGAGCCCGAATAGCCAAGACAATCCTAAGCAAAAAGAACAAAGCTGGAAGCATCATGCTACCTGACTTCAAACTATACTACAAGGCAACGGTAACCAAAACAGCATGGTACTGGTACCAAAACAGATATATAGATCAAAGGAACAGAACAGAACCCTCAGAAATAACACCACATATCTACAACCATCTGATCTTTGACAAACCTGAGAAAAACAAGCACTGGGGAAAGGATTCTCTATTTAATAAATGGTGTTGGGAAAACTGGCTAGCCTTAGGCAGAAAGCTGAAACTGGATCCCTTCCTTACACCTTATATAAAAATTAACTCAAGATGGATTAAAGACTTAAACTTAATACCTAAAGCCATAAAAACCCTAGAGGAAAACCTAGGCAATACCATTCAGGACATAGGCATGGGCAAAGACTTCATGACTAAAACACCAAAAACAATGGCAAAAAAACCAAAATTGACAAATGGGACCTAATTAAACTAAAGAGCTTCTGGACAGCAAAAGAAACTATGAGAGTGAACTGGTAACCTACAAAATGGGAGAAAATTTTTGCAATCTATCCATCTGACAAAGGGCTAATATCCAGAATCTACAAAGAACTTAAACAAATTTACAAGAAAGAACAATCCCATCAAAAAGTGGGCAAAGGATGTGAACAGACACTTCTTAAAAAAGGACAATTATGCAACCAACAAACATATGAAAAAAAGCTCATCATCACTAGTCATTAGAGAAATGCAAATCAAAACCACAATGAGATACCATCTCATGCCAGTTAGAATCACAATCACTAAAAAGTCAGGAAACAACAGATACTGGAGAGGGTGTGGAGAAATAGGAATGCTTTTACACTGTTGGTGGGAGTGTAAATTAGTTCAACCATTGTGGAAGACAGTGTGGCTATTCCTCAAGGATCTAGAACTAGAAATACCATTTGGCCCAGCAATCCCATTACTGGGTATATACCCAAAGGATTATAAATCATTCTACCATAAAGACACATGCACACGTATGTTTATTGCAGGACTGTTCACAATAACAAAGACTTGGAACCAACCCAAATGCCCATCAATTATAGACTGGATAAAGAAAATGTGGCACATATACACCATGGAATACTATGCAGCCATAAAAAAGGATGAGTTCATGTCCTTTGTAGGGACATGGATGAAGCTGGAAACTGTCATTCTCAGCAAACTAACACAAGAACAGCAAATGAAACACCACATGTTCTCACTCATAAGTGGGAGTTGAACAACGAGAACACAAGGACACAGGGAGGGGAACATCACACACTGGGGCGTGTTGGGGGGTGGGGGCGGGGGGAGGGAAAGCATTAGGACAAATACCTAATATAGGTGATGGGTTGATGGGTGCAGCAAACCACCACAGCACATGTATACCTATGTAACAAACCTGTGCATTCTGCACGTGTACCCCACAACTTAAAGTATAATAAAAAAAAGTAGGTTAAAAAAAAGTATTACAGACACAGTCTGATGCAAATCTTTGACTTGGCTAGCCTCAAGGCTTTTAAAAGTCTAAGATTCCTTATTAAAAACTTCCAACAAAGCCAATTTTAAGAAGCCTATATGGTCAATAAATATTCTTGCTGCACTTTATGCAAATAATCAGGCCAGGTATGATAAGACTAAAACTTACTTTGCACAGAAATTTGTCCTACTATGATTTGTCTTTGATAAAATGATGGACTAGAGAGAGAAAATTTATGTTCCAAAAGAAAACTGTGACATATGCTATTAGATTCCAGCCCTGATCATTTTTTCCGAGTTTTTATTATTTGCCTATAATTTGGGCTGAATCCAGAATTATTTCTTGGCTCCAAGTGTTCCCTAGTGAACCCAGATATAATATATTTTATAAAACTTGTTTTATCCTGTCAGGAATGAGATGTATTTTTGAAGGACTACTTAAATTAGCAATTACAATTCGATTATTATGATTATAGAATCTCGGGATTTCTCTTCCTTCTTGTCAAGGTCTTTACCTGATGTTTGTCTCATTAAAAAAAAAAAAGAAGAAATCAGACTGATTACACTCTACTCAAGACTGAAGACATGTACTTTAACCTGTCTCTGTTACCAGTAAACCAAAGCCTTAAATTTCAGAATCCATCAGGGACCCTGTGTGGTCCCTGGATCAAGCACACATGGGCTTATGAATGTGTTGACCACTGACATATGAGAGGTAATTGTCTATTAGGTTATGTGGCTCTTCCTTTTTCTATTTATAACTCCAATGTTTCTGAACGCTGAAGTAGTTCATCGAAATTATTTTCCAGGATTAGACAAACCGTACCTGCAAACCAAGGAGATGAATTTTGGCCTATGTTTGGCAGAAGTCTCTTGCAATGGTGGGGAGTAACCTCTCATGAACGTATAATTAGAAATCTGTCAACCACTCTAGGTAACTTAGCAAGTGAACTAGCTGAAGCCATAGCTACCAAATAAAGATCTTCAGACTCTTTAGCCAGGATAGTCATGGATGACGGAATAACTTTAGGCTATATAGTGGTGAAACAAGGAGAAACTCATATGGCAGCTAGCTAACACATCATGTTGTGTTTAGATCCATACATCTTCTGAAGTTGAAACACATGTAAAAAAAAAGACGATATGGGAATTAATTATGACAAATCCTAGGGAAGAGGTTGAAAGAGCTGTAACACAAACAGGGCTGATACATGCCGCTTGCTCACCACATTGTGGGCAAAGAGAAGGAAAGAAGAGCTGTGGCCCTTTGGGGAGCCCAGACCTGGGAGCTCCCCAAGCCAGGGCTGTGATTCCTTCTTTGGGGCCCTTTGGTTCCTGATATCTCCAAGATTCTGGGTGCCACTGTGTTCCCAGTGTGCCAGCTATGGAAGCTGCTTGAAGTGCCCGTGGTCCAGCCACAGCCTTGTGGAGAGCTGGCGCCCGTGTTGGCACCTGGAGCTACCTGCCCCACTGCAGCAGCCAGCAGATCTGACTGCACAGTGGCCAGACCCCATGCTCACTCACACACCCCTTGCCACTCCACGCAGTCTCCCTTGGCAGGCATGGGATCCAACGTGGTAGCATGAGCTGAGCACAGCCTGCCAGGCTGAGAGTGCGGGGCCCAGCAAAACTCGGGCAAAGGTGCCACCAGCCATAGAGGTTTCTGTCCAGAAAAGTAACACCCCAAAGATCCCGTAACACCGCTACTCTTCCCAGCCTTTGGAAACTCTCAGTCTACTCTCTATCTTGATGAGTTCAGTTGTTTTAATTTTTAGCTCCCACAAATGAGTGAGAACATGCAAAGTCTGTCTTTCTGTGCCTGGCTCATTGTACTTAACATGATGTCCTCTAGTTCCATCCATGTTGTTGCAAATGACAGAATCTTATTCTTTTTCATGGCTGAAGAGTTCTCCATTGTGTATATGCACTACATTTTCTTTATCCCTTCATCTGTTGATGCACACTTAGGTTGCTTCCAAATCTTGGCTATTATAAATAATGCTGAAATAAATATGGGAATGCAGATATCTCTTTGATATACTATTTTTCCCTCTCTTGGATATATACTCAGCAGTGGATCATATGATAGTTCTATTTTTAATTTTTTGAGGGACCTCCATATTTTTCTCCATAGTGAATATACTAATTTACATTCCCACCAACAGAGTAGGAGTGTTCCCTTTTCCCCACATTCTTGCAAGCATTTGTTATTGCCTGTCTTTTGCATAAAAGCCATTTTAATGGGGTAAGATGATATCTTATTGTAGTTTTGATTTCAATTCCTCTGATGATCAATGATATTGAGCTTCTTTTCATATACCTATTTGACATTTATATATCTTCTTTTTTGTTTTTGCTCATTTTTTGAGACAGCGTCTCACTCTGTCACCCAGGCTGGAGTGCAGTGGTATGATCATGGCTTAATGTAGTGTTGACTGCCAGGGTTCAAGCAATCCTCCCACCTCAGCCTCCTAAGTAGCTGGGACCACAGGCAGGCATCACCATGCCCAGGTAGTTTTTAAAATTATTTGCTATGTTGTTCAGGTTGGTCTTGAACTCCTGGGCTCAAGTGGCCCACCCGTCTTGGCTCCCCAAAGTGCTGGAATTACAGGTGTGAGCCACTGTGCCTGACCTGTGTGCCTTCTTTTGAGAAATGTCTGTTCAGATCTTTTGCCCATTTAAATAATTGGATTGTTAGTTTTTTTCTTATAGAGTTGTTTGAGCTCCTTATATATTCTGGTTATTAATCCCTTGTCAGATATATAGTTTGCAAATATTTTCTTCCACTCTGTGGATTGTCTTTTCACTTTGCCCATTGTTTTCTTTACTATGCAGAAACTTTTGACCTTGATGTGATACCACTTGTTCATTTTAGCTTTGTTTGCCTGAGCTTTTGGAGTATTACTCAAGAAATCTGTGCCAAGACCAATTTCCTGGAGAGTTTCCCTAATGTTTTCTTTCAGTAGTTTCATGTCTTTGATTTAAGTCTTTAACCCATTTGGATTTGATTTTTGTATATAGTGCAAGAGAGGGTTCTAGTTTAATTATTCTGCCAATGAATATCTAGTTTTCCCAGCACAATTTGTTGAAGAGACTGTCCTCTCCCCCATGTATATTCTTGGCACCTTCATTGAAAATGAGTTAATTGTAAATGTAAGGATTTATTTCTGGGTTCTCTATTCTGTTCCATTGGTCTACATGTCTGTTTTATGCCAGTACCATGCTGTTTTGTTTACAATTGCTCTGTACTATAATTTAAAGTCAGGTGATGTGATTCTTCCAGTATTGTTCTTTCTGCTCAGGATGGCTTTTGGTATTCTGGGTCTTTTATGGTTTCGTATAAATTTTAGGATTTTTTTTCTATTTCAGTGAAGAGTGTTATTAGTATTTCAATAGGGATTGCATTGAATGCTTTGTGAAGTATGGGTATTTTAACAATATTTACTCTTCCAATCAATGAACATGAACTACCTTTCCTTTTTTTTTTTTTGGTGTCCTCTTTAATTTTTTTGCATCGATGTTTTATAGTTTTCATTGTAGAGATCTTTCACTTCTTCTGTTATGTTTATTCCCAGATATTTTATTTTATTTGTAGTTATTGTAAATGGTATTACATTCTTGATTTTCTTCTTTAGATTGTTCATTTTTGTCATTTAGAAATGCTACTGACTTTTGTAGTTTGATTTTGTATCCTGTGACTCTGAATTTGTTGATCAGTTCTAATAGTTTTTTGGTGCAGTCCTTAGGTTTTTCCAAATATAAGATCAAATCATCTGCAAACAAGAAAACAGTAATAATTTTACTTCTTTCCAATTTGGATCCCTTTTATTGTTTTTCTCTTGTCTGAATTGCTCTAGCTAGGACTTCCAGTACTATGTTGAGTAACAGTGTTGGAAGTGGACATTCCTGTCTTGTTCCAGATCTTAGAAGAAAGGCTTTCAGCTTTTCCCTGTTCAGGATGATACTGGCTGTGGGTCTGTTGCATATGGTTTTTATTGAGTTGTGGTATGTTCCCTCTATATCTAGTTTTTTTTGAGGGTTTCTTTTTATCACAGGGATGTTGAATTTTATTAAATGCTTTTCAGCATCAATTGAAATTATCATAAGGTTTTTGGCCTTCATTCTGTTGTTATGATGTGTCACATTCATTGATTTGCATATGTTGAACCATGTTGGCATCCTTGGTATAAATCCCCCTTAGACATGATGAATGGTCTTTTTCATAGGATGAGTTTGGAAATACTACAGTCTTCTCTGTTTTTTGGAATAGTTTGAGTAGGATTGATAGTAATTCTGCCTTCAGTGTTTGGTAAAATTAATCAGTGAAGCCAGTGAAGCCATTGAATCCAGGCTTTTCTTTGCTAGGAGATGTTTTATTATGGCTTCAATTTCATTTATCCATTTCTTCTAGGTTTTTTTTTTTTTGAGATGGAGTCTTGCTCTGTCACCCAGGCTGCAGCGTGGTACAATCTCAGCTCACTGCAACCTCTGCCTCCCAGGTTCAAGTGATTTTCCTGCCTCAGCCTCTGGAGTAGCTGGGAGTACAGGTGCATGCCACCATGCCTGGCTAATTTTTGTATTTTCAGTAGAGATGGGGTTTCACCATGTTGGCCAGGCTGGTCTTGAACTCCTGACCTCAGGTGATCAACTGCCTTGGCTTCCCAAAGTGTTGGGATTACAGGCATGAGCCACGGTGCCCAGCCATTTCTTCCAGGTTTTTCAATTTATTGGAATATAGTCGGTCGTAATAGTTTCTAATGAGTTTTTGAACTTCCGCAGTATCAGTTATACTGTCTCCTTTTTAATCTCTGGTTTTATGTATTTGAGTCTTCTCTCTTTTTTCTTAGTCTGGTTAAATGTTTGTTGACTTTGTTGGTCTTTTAAAAATATTAACTCTTCATTTCATTGATATTTTATATTTTTAAATTTCAATTTCATTTATTTCTGCTCCGATATTTGCTATGTTTCCTTCTACTAATTTTGGTTTTGGTTTGCTCTTGCTTTTCTAATTATTTAAGATGTATTATTAGGTTGTTTATTTGAAGCTTTTCTACTTTTTTTGATGTAGATGCTTTTTTCTATAAACTTACCTCTTAGCCCTGTAGTACTGTTTTTACTGTATCCCATAGCTTTTTTTTTTTTTTTTTTTTTTTTTTGAGACGGAGTCTAGCTCTGTTGCCCAGGCTGGAGTGCAGTGACGCGATCTCGGCTCACTGCAAGCTCCGCCTCCCGGGTTCACGCCATTCTCCCGCCTCAGCCTCCCGAGTATCTGGGATTACAGGCACCCGCCTTCACGCCTGTCTAATTTTTGTTTTTTGTATTTTTAGTAGAGACGGGGTTTCACCGCGTTAGCCAAGATGGTCTCAGTCTCCTGACCCTGTGATCCACCCGCCTCGGCCTTCCAAAGTGCTGGGATTACAGGCATGAGCCACTGCACCCGACCTGTACCCCATAGGTTTTGGTTTGCCTTTAAAATTTTTCTTTTCTCGAAAACTCAGTGTCATGGTACCGGCTTCTTGTGCTTTGGGCAGTGAGACCCTTTTACTTGATAACAGTAGTAGCTGGGACAACTTGGCAACGTAAATAAATAAACGGCACCTATATTGGAAAGGAAGAAGTACAGTTGTCTTTATGTAGAGATGACATGATCTTGCATTTAGAAAATCGTAAGAAATTTACTAAAAAGTATTAGGACTCATGAACAAATTTAAGAATATAACACTATATAAGATTGGTATACAAAAATAACTGTATTTATTTATCAAGAAATCAAGAATCCAAAAATGGAATTACAAAAATAAATCTTGTTACAATAGAATTAAAGCTGGGGAAGCTTAAACTTGAACACTAAAAACCACAATACATGGTTAGCGTTGGAAACACCCAGATACCATCCCTGAGCCTTCTCTCCTTGGCTCTGAGGGCTTTACCTTCACGGGGTGAGGAAAGGGGTTGCATTCTTGGTTTTTACATTATATTAGGTGGGTTCGGGTTGAGGTATCTGCAATTCAAATGAGTATTACAATCTCTACTTTTATGGATAAGAGACTGAGGCCCACCAAGAGAGGGAATGACAGTCCATATCCTGGAAGGCGAATTGTCAGGCACTGATTTCCGCTATGTAACCCCTGCCAATCACCGTGTATTTAAGGGATCCCCAGATACCATACCAATAGGTGTTCAAGAGAGAGGTCTGTAATCTAGGCGTCTGAGAAAACAAGGCTAGAGATTCCAATATTGGAGACAACAGGGCTCTGGGAAGATTAAGGTTGAGTTTTCTGGATCTGCAGAATAGAGTCACTGGGGACCAATTGCAAGATCAGAGGAGATGAAAGAACAAGTCAGGGAATGCTTAGGAAAAGAGAATACCAGGGATAGGTTTTAGGCAAGAGTCACACTGAGGAAGGGCAGGTTCTTGGCGTCACTCAGGAAGAAATCCAAAAGCAAGCCTGTGGTGGAAGAAAGCAGCTCTACGGAGGCATTGGCGGTGTTACAGCCCTGCGTCCACTCCGGCAGGGCAGGGAGCCCTCCGTGGGTTGTGCTCCCAGAGCAGTAGCCTAGGGGTGGCTTGTAGTCATTTTTATAATTCACTTTTAATGGCATGCTAATTAAGGGGTGGGTTATTCGGAAATAGCTAGAAATGGGCAGCAACTTCCGCTGTTTCTATGGCAAGGGTTGGTGACTTCCCGTGGTGCCATGGCATTGGCAAACTGTCATGGCACTGGTGGGAGCGTCTGCTGGTGATCTGAGGCATGAGGTGCTTTCGCTGCCTCTCCCAGTTTCCTGTGTGCCTTTTACCTGAAAGCCCTTCACACCCCCATCTGCCCACCTACAAACGTCACTGCCCTTTCACCCCACCCCTGTTTCACACGCACTCCCACATCAACCCTGAGCATTCAAGCCTGAGTTTCCCTGTTAGGAACCTCAGTGGTAGCTGGAGCTCTGCGAAACCCCTAGGCAGAATTCCTTGCCTAGTTTGTGGCAGAAATCAGGGAAGGAAAGGCAAATTTCAGGTCTTTCTCACAATAAATAAATAAAGATAGGTAGATTTGATTGATTGATGGATGGATGAAACGTGGGAGTTTGCAGGCAAATATTTATGAGACACTGGAAGTGTAAGTTGTCACAAAGATTATGGAGTGCACCTGTCTTATGACCCTGTTATTTTATCCTAGTATATGCACTAGAGCATATTTTCTAACTGTGTAAATTGAAGGCTCACAAATTAGTTTAGTGAGAGAAAAGATAACGGATTGGAAGAGAATTACCATATTCATTAGTTGTGTTTTTAAAATTTTAAAGTAAAATAGAGACATGATTTTTTTCATGCTTTCGAATGCATCTATAAAAAATAGACTTGAGGGCTGGGAGCAGTGGCTCACGCCTGTAATCCCAGCACTTTGGGAGGCCGAGGAGGGCGGCTCGCGAGGTCAGGAGATGGAGACCAGCCTGACCAACATGGTGAAAACCCGTCTCTACTAAAAATACAAAAATTAGGCGAGTGTGGTGGCGTGCGCCTGTAATCCCAGCTACTCAGGAGGCTGAGGCAGGAGAATCACTTGAACCCGGGAAGCGGAGGTTGCAGTGAGCCGAGATTGCACCATTGCACTCCAGCCTGGGCGACAGAGTGAGACTCCGTCTCCAAAAAAAAAAAAGTTACTCATTAATAGCATAGACCAATTGGCCTCTATTGAAATTTCTCCATTATTTTCACAATGTCCCAGGCTGTGAAACCAGGATTTAATAAAGAACCAGAATGCCACATCTGTGTCACCTGGTTTGGGACCAGTCCTGATCCATTAAGTCCGGGTGTCTGGGTAACTGAACTCAACTGCTGGGCAAAACAGAATGTCCTGCGTAGGTTCCTAACGGGGGACCGCAGAGCCTCATGGGAAATGTAGTGTCACCATCCAATGATTTTAGCATCAAGGACCTTGGGAACCAGCTTTTCTCTCTGCGCTTGCGCCGCCCGGCCCACTCCGCCATTTTCCTCCGGAAGTGCGGCACCCAGAGGCGGTCCTGTAGCTGGGCCGGCTTGGGGCTTGGTTCTATGTCCCTGCGGGTCGGTGCGAGGGCGAAGAGGAACCCGTGGGCCTCAGGGGATCCCGGGGGGCCAGACCAGTGTTCCCTAGTTGTGGGAGCAGACGCGTGGGCGCATCGCGGGAGGGCAGGGCCTGAAGTGCAGGTGGGGGCCGCGGACCCTGGCGGGGGCTGGGAGGACAGGCGTGGGGTCCTGGCAGTGAAGCGGGTTCTAGAGGTGCAGGAGCGGGTAGGCGAGGCTGGTGGCCCTGGGCCTGGAGTCTGCAGGCCAAGCTCCTGTCCTGCCGCTGAGGGACCCGGTTACCAACCCGCATGTCACTCAGTTTGCCCATGTGTCCCGGTGCTAACACACAGTTCTCGGGAGACGTTCCCCATTCCCAGAGGAGTGCGAAACGCGTGCGCCTCTAGTCTTAAACTTGCCGTTTGTATTAGTTGGGTTTCCTGGTGTCTCTTTAGCAAGTGAAGTTTCTGGTTCCCTCCTTCACTGTGTGACCTGCCTAGTCCTCCTGGGTCGCATTTACAGAAGTTTATGTGAGACCTAGTTTCCAGGGAAGAACTCACTGATTCCGCGAGGGAGATGGTGTAATGGATGATGGTCGTCAGCCTTAAGGGTACTTCAGTCTTAACTGTGTGTTACAAAGTTTGAAAGGGAGGGTTCCCTATGAATAAGAAGCGCACTTGAAAGAACAGCCCTCTGGTCTAACCTCTCACTGGTGCTTCAGAGGAGGAAAAAAGGTCACAGGTGAAGATCCCAGTTTTCCTCGCTCAGGAAATATTAATTCTACTCCCTAGAATGCACAAGATTTGCAAAGACTAGGTGATAGTAGAAGGTTTGGAAGAACTTTCAGAAGGTTGAGGTGAATTCAGCTGAGAAGGTGATAGTAGAAGGTTTGGAAGAACTTTCAGAAGGTTGAGGTGAATTCAGCTGAGAAGAACAGGCAAGGACTTAGGAAATATTCCTTATTTGAAGGGGCCTGAAAGTGTGGTCTGGGGTACAGGAGTGACCTGTCATATTTGAGAAGATTAAAATACTCTCCAAACACAGTCCCATTCCTTCAACCTTAGCTCAATTTTTCCAGCGTCTGAGATATATTAAACCTAGTCCATCACCAAATTTAGCATTAGATTGCGAAGTTCTATTGATTGTATTTGATTTGTAATTTAACATTTTCTCCCCCTACGTAATTTTGTTAAAAACACAGAAATGAATTCTGTTCACTTAGGTGTAACAGTTAATACTTGCTGTTTAAGGAACTAATTAAACCTTACTGGCTTATAAAAAACAACCACCATTTTATTTGTTTGAAGTTCTGTGGATCTGCATTTTGGTGTGGTGGGTTCAGCTGGGTAGTTGATATATTTGTGTTGCCTGGATCACAAAAAGGCCTCAGTCACCTGGTGACTTGACTGAGTCTGGTTGGTTTAAGATAGTTTCCTTCACAATCTGGTGGTTTGTGGTGACTCTTGGCTAGGCCCTGTGTCTCCAACATGGTAGCTCCAGACCTCTTCACAATTTGACTGTGTCCAAAAAGGGAAGAACCAATGGATATTTGCATCACATTTTCCATTGTCCATTCACTGGACAAGTCAGATGGAAAAGCCCAATTTATTGTCAGAGCATAATATGAGGGCTTGGATAGAAGGAAAGGTGTTATTGGGAAACATGAGTACAATGGTGTACTGCAGGAAGTACATATTATGTACATTTTAAAAAACGTAACTGTAGGTCAAAATTGCTGGTTTGCAAGATGCACTTTCCATGATGTTGAGGTATAGAAAAGCAAGATATACTGTCATGGGAACACTCATATGAAGTTATTTGTGGAATCTACATACTAATAGGAAAATAGTTAATACGGCCCAGTATATTTCTATAATATTTATTTTAGTGAACTTATAATGTTTCTTTGTATTAAATTATTAGATTATATCTTTAGATAATATTGTTACTAAATTAGTAGGTAATACATATTTTTATTCAAAAATAAATTGTGCATCTAATGTCTACCAATTAATGTACTTGTAGATGTATCTTATCTTAACTTGAGTCTTTGCTGCCCCTAATGAGGCATGAAGGACTCTTCTTCCATGGCGAAGTTTTTCTTTTTCAGGAGGGAGGCGGGCTTTCCCAGGTAATGTGTCTAGAGTGTTGGGCAGAAGAATCTGGGAGCACACCACACCAGTTCTCTCCTTAATCCACGTCATTTGCCTTCTATCCCAGCTATGTTTCCAGTGTCCTCTGGGTGTTTCCAAGAGCAACAGGAAATGAATAAATCTCTGGTGAGTTGTTTATTTGTTCTTCAGTTTGTTTTACACTGTATTTTCTGAGTTTATGGGTGTCTGTGAATTAAAAAGGAAAAGTAGAAATAAGTAAAACTCAAGTTGAAGGAAATATACATAAATAAGATAAAGCTGACCTGTAGATATAGGCAGGTTATAAGAGCTTAGAGTTGTCTAAGTTGAGTGCAAATTTTCCTCTGATCTTTCTGATGCCGAGACAAAAAAGGCAGTCATATTTGTTACGTGATTGGAATGGAATCCAAGAAGAGAGCATGCTGTGTTCTTGTGGGACAGGAAAGCTTGTGTGCACCAAGTCTGAACCACCACCTTCATTGGTGACATTGATTATGTGCTGGAACATATTTCACACCGGCCTGGCAGTAACCACTTGTAGTGTTGTGCAGTGGAAATGGTCATCTGCCGCTAAAGCACAGTGTGTTGTGCAGTGGAAATGGTCATCGGCCACTAAAGCACAGCTTCCATCGTAAGGTATGCTCCTTGCTCAAAGAGTGTGGTCCCAAACAGCTTTTGGGAGGTCCTCCTTGATTCATGGATGAAACCCGGAACATCTTGAGGACTGAGTTAACCATAGGTCCTTAAATAACTCTCCACACCTTTTTCTTAGTTTATCTGTACATGCAGGGTGTGCAGCAGCCTGTTCAAAGTCATATTTTCTGGGAAATATTTCCAGTGTTTATTTGCACTTTAGCCCACTCTGTGTAGTCTTAACTTATTTCCTCTAAACTCACCATTAACCTAAATAATAGTCAAATTTAGGGGGACTGTATTTGCCTTACTCGAGTCTTCTACCATAGTTGAAACTGTCATACCTGAGTGAGTTAAAGAGAAACGCCACACTTTGAGATGAATTCGGGAGTCCTTTATTAGCCGGTGACTGAGAGATGGCTAATGCACAAAATTCTCTTGGCCCCGAAGAAGGGAATAGATTTTCTTTTATACTTTGGTTTAGAGAGGGGAGGGATGATTCTAGCTGCAGCAACTTTACAGAAGAAAAAAACAGACAAAAAAGTTAAAAAGACTTATGGTTACAGGAAAACAAACTGTTCCAGGTGCAGGGGCTTTAAGTTCACCACAAAGTGATAGGTGAAGGGGCTCTGGGCATTATCTGCCGGACAAATGTGGGGGCTTTATGATACTATCTCTGAGTAATTTGCTGGGAACTGCGGACATCGCTTGTCTCAGCACTTTATCAGTTAATTGCACTCTTTGATATGTTGAAAATCAGCTTGCACAAGTTAAAGTACTTGAGGAAAGGGGGTGGGTAAGGAGCCCTTGATGTCTTGTAAATGAAGGAGCCAAATGGAGTTTGTCTGGTTTTCTCAGCTAAGGAAGAGTCTATTCATGTTAATACAAGGTTGGATATTACAAAACGTCTGGTCATGATCTGGAAATTCTTCTGTGTTAGTTCTGTTAAAAGAAAAACTTTAAAGGAGTTTAATTGAGCAATAAATGATTCACGAATCAGACGGTCCCCAGAATCACAGCAGATTCACAGAGACTCCAGCACAGTCATGTGGTGGAAGAAGATTTATAGACAAAAGGGAAATGGCATACCGAAATCGGAAGTGAGGTACAGAAACAACTCAGCATTTGCCTTGTTTGAACACAGTTTGAACATTTGGCAGTGCCTGAGTGGTTGAAGTTTGGCCACTGGGATTGGCCAAGATGTAGCTGTTGTTCCAGGTGCATACTCTCAAGTTAGTTTTTCATTCTTGTATACCTATTAAAGTAGGTTGCAGTTCATCCACAAGGACTCATATATATAATTATGGAGTCCTTCTCAGGTCATACTTAGTTCACTTTAACAATGCCTTCCCTTTGGTTATTTTCTCAATTTTGAGAGATTGGCCAAAACTTCAGTCACTGGTGTCACTATTACCATTGCAAATGTACTTACTTGGTTTAGAAACCCATTGGGAAATAGACCAGTGAGATTTGAAAAGGTGGAACAAGGACTTGAGTAGAAGATATCTTCTTATGCTGGAACATCCTGTTTACAGGAGAAAAACAAAACCTGGTTTGTTCTAGGATTTATGTGTTTCCTTAAAGTCTTAGTTTGATTATGTTACATTTAGCATGAGTGACTCCATTTTGGTTTGGTTTGGTCTGTTGGGACCTATTGCATGAGCTTAGTTCAAAACAATGGCCTCCCATAATTTTGCTTAAAAAATTCCTCCTTTTGGCTGGGTGCGGTGGCTCACACCTGTAATCCCAGCACTTTGTGGGGCTGAGGTGGGCAGATCACGAGGTCAGGAGATTGAGACCATCCTTGCTAATACGGTGAAACCTCATCTCTACTAAAAATACAAAAAATTAGCCAAGTGTGGTGGCGGGTGCCTGTAGTCACAGCTACTCAGGAGGCTGAGGCAGGAGAATGGCCTGAACCCGGGAGGCGGAGCTTGCAGTGAGCCGAGATCGTGCCACTGCACTCCACTCTGGGGGACAGACCAAGACTCTGTCTTAGAAAAAAAAATCCTCCTTTTCAGTCAAGTTCTCACTTAGTTGAGAGTGTGACCAAAATGTAGGGCCTTAGCATCACTCTTAGTTACCATTGTTTTGGGTTCCGATTTTAGCACGTCATTCCCATTGTTTTGGGTTTCTGGTTTAGCAGGATGCTCCCATTGTTTTGGGTATCTGGTTTTAGCACGTCACTCCCATTGTTTTGTGTATCTGGTTTTGGCACCTCACTCCCATTGTTTTGGGTTTCCAGGTTTTAGCACGTCACTCCCATTGTTTTGGGTTTCTGGTTTTAGCACGTGACTCCCATTGTTTTGGGTTTCTGGTTTAGCAGGACGCTCCCATTGTTTTGGGTTTCTGGTTTTAGCGTGTCACTCCCATTGTTTTGGGTTTCTGGTTTAGCAGGACGCTCCCATTGTTTTGGTTTTCTGGTTTAGCATGTCACTCCCATTGTTTTGGGATTCTGGTTTAGCAGGATGCTCCCATTGTTTTGGGTTTCTGGTTTTACACGTCACTCCCATTGTTTTGGGTTTCTGGTTTAGCAGGTCACTCCCATTGTTTTCAGTTTCTGGTTTAGCAGGATGCTCCCATTGTTTTGGGTTTCTGGTTTAGCAGGTCACTCCCATTGTTTTGGGTTCCAGTTTAAGCACATCACTCCCATTGTTTTGGTTTCTGGTTTTACACGTCACTCCCATTGTTTTGGGTTTCTGGTTTAGCAGGTCACTCCCATTGTTTTGGGTTCCAGTTTAAGCACATCACTCCCATTGTTTTCATTTCTGGTATTAGCACGTCACTCCTATTGTTTTGGGTTCCAGTTTTAGCAAGTCACTCCCATTGTTTTGGGTTTCTGGTTTAGCACGTCACTCCCATTGTTTTGGGTTCTGGTTTCAGTGCACGTCACTCCCATTGTTTTGGGTTCCAGTTTTAGTACATCACTCCCATTGTTTTGGGTTTCTGGTTTAGCATGTCACTCTCATTGTTTTGGGTTTCCGGTTTAGCATGTCACTCATAGGTTATGGTGTCCTTATGGTTGCACTTGTTTTTTTAATCTCTTGTCATTCCAGTTGAAGAGATACCATTTGATATTTTAGAGATGCCTGCATGCAAACTCTTAAAACATTTGAGTAATTACAGTGCACCAGGGAGACTCTTATGACTATTGGGATAACACCAAGAATTTGGTATATGCTCCTAACTCAGGGTCCCCATAAATCAAACCACCTAAAATCAAATAGATTAAAGAATGAATTAGATAAAGAGTTTACTTGCTTAACTAAGTGGGTTTTTCTGTTAATTCCCTACAACCAAATCTTTATAATACCCCATGTTTTCTCCACATGTTATAAGTGTTAGCAGCTGCACAGATACTTCAGATAAGTGTCTCATGATAGTAGAGAAGTCTTGATCTGTGATCTTGGGAAAAGCTGTTCACATTAAGGATGCCATCTTCTTCTAGGGGGGAACTGTCCTTGTTAGCTTTACCTTAAGGGTTCCAGTGGGTATATGGTTCCAAGTGTGGAAGGACCCTTCTGAGTTGTGAGACTATGAACCCAAAGTTTAAGGTTTTAAAGTTTTGCTGTCATGTGGATGGCAAGGGCAGTTCTTCTCTGATGTTCTCAGAAGATCCAGTCATCAGATTCTAGATTTTGCAGGGGTTGACTGTCGTCAGTGAACCATAAAAGGCTTTCTTTACCTGGTGAAAATACATTTCAGGGTAATAATCTACTATTTTAACATCAACTCTCTTGCATGGAAGAGCTTTTATACAATCAGAAAACATGCACTGAAAATGACAACTGAATGAAATCCCTTTATAAAATGTTTAAATGGCCCATCAGGTAACCAAATGTACCTGAAGTTTTTATTGTTTTCCTAGGAATATAGGTTTGACAAACCAAACATTGGTTATAAACTATTTTAGCAGTTTAGAAATCACCACACCAATATATTTAATTTGGATCATTTTCTCTTTCCCTGATGAGTTATGGAATGCAGAACTTTTAATAACAAAAGTTTTAAGGACTTAAGAAGGATAAGGTGGCCATCCTGGTTCTTCATACGTCTATGCTTAATTAACATTAGACTTACATCCTCTTGAATACCAGCTGTTTCTCCAAATTAGGTGCATGGCACTGGTAACTGATGAGTAGTTATAGGTGATTTGACTTAGACCATGGAGTTTATTTAAATTATATATCTAAACAATTTCAATATTGGTGATTTAGCTTGCAAATGTGGCAAAATATTTCCTTGGTATACAATTTTTGTTTTACTTAGGTTAGCAGTTTTATAAACCAGTTGGTCTTTTTATTAAACTTTTGGGATTTTTTTTTTTTTTGAGACAGAGTCTCACTCTGTTACCTAGGTTGGAGTGCAGTGTCACAATCTTGGCTCACTGCAACCTCCGCCTCCTGGGTTCATGCAATTCTCTTGCCTCAGCCTCCAGAGTAGCTGGGATTACAGGCACATACCACCGCACCCGGCTAATTTTTATATTTTTAGTAGAGGTGGGGTTTCACCGTTGGCCAGGCTGGTCTCAAACTCCTGACCTCAAGTGATCCACTGGCCTTGGCCTCCCAAAGTGCTGGGATTGCTGACATGAGCAGCTGCACCCAGCCTAACTTTTGAGAATTCTTAACCAGTCCAATTCTTGGGGTATCGGGGAACTTATGGGGAATTTTTACCCATGATATTAAAGTTATTAGAAATCTGTGTTCACGAGTGTTTTTCAGGATCCTTTTCATTCTTTCATGAATCTTCTAAGAGACACCATATTCTAGAATTTTGCATGCTTGTGAAGTTTTTAGAAACTGCATCACCATTAAGCAATTAACTGTGGAAATGACTTTAAATAGTTACAGTTAAAGACAATTGACAAGGAAGTTTGGTTATTTCTGTGGTCTACAATGACTTAATAACCATAATTAGGGTGGATGTGGTAGCTCATGCCTGTAATCCCAGCACTTTGGAAGGCTGAGGTGGAAGGATCACGAGGTCAGGAAATCGAGACCATCCTGGCTAACATGGTGAAATCCGTCTTTACTAAAAATACAAAAATTAGCCTGGCATGGTGGTGGGTGCCTGTAGTCCCAGATACTCAGGAGGCTGAGGCAGGAGAATGGCATGAACCCGGGAGGTGGAGGTTGCAGTGAGCCGAGATTGCACCACTGTACTCCAGCCTGGGTGACAGAGCAAGACTCCATCTCAGAAAAAAAAAAAATACAAGAATTTTAGAAATCCTATACAATTTTAGAATGGATTGATGACATACACTGAATATAACCTAAAGAAGGTTCAACATTATTTTTTATTTTGACAGTGCTAGCCATGTGACTTAACATGTTAAATAGTCCTGTTTACCTCTCTTTTGGGTGCTTCAGGGGCCTCTGTAGTATCCCAAAGTTATAGGTCAGAAAAGAAAATTTTGAAGTTGAAGTTTGATTTTGGGAAGCCTATTAAATATATTAAAGGTTTAAACACTTGATGTTGTGAAATAGAATTCCATGTCAACGTAAGTCATTCATTTACCTAAAATCATGACTTAAAAAATTTTTAAAGGGCAAAAATCTTTACTCATTGATAGGGGGAAGACTTATCTCCACAAATAATCTGCCTCTTGTTTTTCCTTTTTTTTTTGGTAGTTTATTTACAAGGCAAACAAATTTTTCATTTTTTCATTTTATTTTATTATTATTATTATTATTATTATTATACTTTAAGTTTTAGAGTTTATGTGCACAATGTGCCGGTTAGTTACATATGTATACATGTGCCAGTCTGGTGTGCTGCACCCATTAACTCGTCATTTAGCATTAGGTATATCTCCTAATGCTATCCCTCCCCCCTCCCCACACCCCACAACAGTCCCCAGAGGGTGATGTTCCCCTTCCTGTGTCCATGTGTTCTCATTGTTCAATTCCCATCTATGAATGAGAACTTGCAGTGTTTGGTTTTTTGTCCTTGCGATAGTTTACTGAGAATGATGATTTCCAATTTCATCCATATCCCTACAAAGGGCATGAACTCATCATTTTTTATGGCTGCATAGTATTCCATGGTGTATATGTGCCACAATTTCTCAATCCAGTCTATCGTTGTTGGACATTTGGGTTGGTTCCAAGTCTTTGCTATTGTGAATAGTGCCACAATAAACATACGTGTGCATGTGTCTTTATAGCAGCATGATTTTTAGTCCTTTGGTTATATACCCACTAATGGGATGGCTGGGTCAAATGGTATTTCTAGTTCCAGATACTTGAGGAATCGCCACATTGACTACGACAATCATTGAACTAGTTTACAGTCCCACCAACAGTGTAAAAGTGTTTCTATTTCTCCACATCCTCTCCAGCACCTGTTGTTTCCTGACTTTTTAATGATTGCCATTCTAACTGGTGTGAGATGGTATCTCATTGTGGTTTTGATTTGCATTTCTCTGATGGCCAGTGATGATGAGCATTTTTTTCATGTGTCTTTTGGCTGCATAAAGGTCTTCTTTTGAGAAGTGTCTGTTCATATCCTTCGCCCACTTTTTGATGGGGTTGTTTGTTTTTTTCTTGTACATATCTTTAAGTTCGTTGTAGATTCTGGATATTAGCCCTTTGTCAGATGAGTAGGTTGCAAAAATTTTCTCCCATTTTGTAGGTTGCCTGTTCACTCTGATGGCAGTTTCTTTTCCTGTGCAGAAGCTCTTTAGTTTAATTAGATCCCATTTGTCAATTTTGTCTTTTGTTGCCATTGTTTCTGTTGTTTGAGACATGAAGTCCTTGCCCATGCCTATATCCTGAATGGTAATGCCTAGTTTTACTTCTAGGGTTTTTATGGTTTCAGGTCTAACATTTAAGTCTTTAATCCATCTTGAATTAATTTTTGTATAAGGTGTAAGGAAGGGATCCAGTTTCAGCTTTCTACATATGGCTAGCCAGTTTTCCCAGCACCATTTATTAAATATGGAATCCACTCCTTGTTTTTGTCAGGTTTGTCAAAGATCAGATAGTTGTAGGTATGCGGCATTATTTCTGAGGGCTCTGTGCTGTTCCATTGGTCTATATCTCTGTTTTGGTACCAGTACCATGCTGTTTTGGTTACTGTAGCCTTGTAGTATACTTTGAAGTCAAGTAGGGTGATGCCTCCAGCTTTGTTCTTTTGGCTTAGGATTGACTTGGTGATGCAGGCTCTTCTTTGGTTCCATGTGAACTTTAAAGTAGTTTTTTCCAATTCTGTGAAGAAAGTCATTGGTAGCTTGATGGGGATGGCATTGAATCTATAAATTACCTTGGGCAGTATGGCCATTTTCATGATATTGATTCTTCCTATCCATGAGCATGGAATGTTCTTCCATTTGTTTGTATCCTCTTTTATTTCATTGAGCAGTGGTTTGCAGTTCTCCTTGAAGAGGTCCTTCATGTCCCTTGTAAATTGGATTCCTAAGTATTTTATTCTTTTTGAAGCAATTGCAAATGGGAGTTCACTCATGATTTGGCTCTCTGTTTGTCTGTTATTGGTGTATAAGAATGCTTGTGATTTTTGTACATTGATTTTGTATCCTGAGACTTTGCTGAGGTTACTTATCAGCTTAAGGAGATTTTGGGCTGAGACAATGGGGTTTTCTAGATATACAATCATGTCATCTGCAAAGAGGGACAATTTGACTTCCTCTTTTCCTAATTGAATACCCTTTATTTCCTTCTCCTGCCTAATTGCCCTGGCCAGAACTTCCAACACTATGTTGAATAGGAGTGGTGAGAGAGGGCATCCCTGTCTTGTGCCCGTTTTCAAAGGGCATCCTTCTAGTTTTTGCCCATTCAGTATGATATTGACTGTGGGTTTGTCATAGATAGCTCTTATTATTTTGAGATACGTCCCATCAATACCTAATTTATTGAAAGTTTTTAGCATGAAGCATTGTTGAATTTTGTCAAAGGTCTTTTCTGCATCTATTGAGATAATCATGTGGTTTTTGTCTTTGGTTCTGTTTATATGCTGGATTACATTTATTGATTTGCTTATATTGAACCAGCCTTGCATCCCAGGGATGAAACCCACTTGATCATGGTGGATAAACTTTTTTATGTGCTGCTGGATTTTGTTTGCCAGTATTTTATTGAGGATTTTTGCATCAATGTTCGTCAAGGATATTGGTCTAAAATTCTCTTTTTTGGTTGTGTCTCTACCTGGCTTTGGTATCAGGATGATTCTGGCTTCATAAAATGAGTTAGGGAGGACTCCTTCTTTTTCTATTGATTGGAATAGTTTCAGAAGGAATGGTACCAGTTCCTCCTTGTACCTCTGGTAGAATTTGGCTGTGAATCCATCTCGTCCTGGACTCTTTTTGGTTGGTAAGCTATTGATTATTGCCACAATTTCAGATCCTGTTATTGGTCTATTCAGAGATTCAACTTCTTCCTGGTTTAGTCTTGGGAGAGTGTATGTGTGGAGGAATTTATCCATTTCTTCTAGATTTTCTAGTTTATTTGCATAGAGGTGTTTGTAGTATTCTCTGATGGTAGTTTGTATTTCTGAGGGATCAGTGGTGATATCCCCTTTATCATTTTTTATTGTGTCTACTTGATTCTTCTCTCTTTTTTTCTTTATTAGTCCTGCTAGCAGTGTATCAATTTTGATCCTTTCAAAAAACCAGCTCCTGGATTCATTAATTTTTTGAAGTTTTTTTTGTTGCTATTTCCTTCAGTTCTGCCTTGATTTTAGTTACTTCTTGCCTTCTGCTAGCTTTTGAATGTGTTTGCTCTTGCTTTTCTAGTTCTTTTAATTGTGATGTTAGGGTGTCAATTTTGGATCTTTCCTGCTTTCCCTTGTGGGCATTTAGTGCTATAAATTTCCCTCTACACACTGCTTTGAATGTGTCCCAGAGATTCTGGTATGTTGTGTCTTTGTTCTCGTTGGTTTCAAAGAACATCTTTATTTCTGCCTTCATTTTGTTATGTACCCAGTAGTCATTCAGGAGCAGGTTGTTCAGTTTCCATGTAGTTGAGCAGTTTTGAGTGAGTTTCTTAATGCCGTGTTCTAGTTTGATTGCACTGTGGTCTGAGAGATAGTTTAATTTCTGTTCTTTTACATTTGCTGAAGAGGGCTTTACTTCCAAGTATGTGGTCAATTTTGGAATAGGTGTGGTGTGGTGCTGAAAAAAATGTATATTCTGTTGATTTGGGGTGGAGAGTTCTGTAGATGTCTATTAGGTCCGCTTGGTGCAGAGCTGAGTTCAATTCCTTGGTATCCTTGTGAACTTTTTGTCTCATTGATCTGTCTAATGTTGACAGTGGGGTGTTAAAGTCTCCCATTATTATTGTGTGGGAGTCTAAGTCTCTTTGTAGGTCACTCAGGACTTGCTTTATGAATCTGGGTGCTCCTGTATTGGGTGCATATATATTTAGGATAGTTAGCTCCTCTTGTTGAATTGATCCCTTTACCATTATGTAATGGTCTTCTTTGTCTCTTTTGATCTTTGTTGGTTTACAGTCTGTTTTATCAGAGTCTAGGATTGCAACCCCTGCCTGTTTTTGTCTTCCATTTGCTTGCTAGATCTTCCGCCATCCTTTTATTTTGAGCCTATGTGTGTCTCTGCACATGAGATGGGTTTCCTGAATACAGCACACTGATGGGTCTTGACTCTTTCTTTATCCAATTAGCCAGTCTGTGTCTTTTAATTGGAG
This sequence comes from Pan paniscus, assembly GCF_029289425.2. Classification (NCBI taxonomy): domain Eukaryota; kingdom Metazoa; phylum Chordata; class Mammalia; order Primates; family Hominidae; genus Pan; species Pan paniscus. Next base: position 1,010,759 of record NC_073271.2, read on the forward strand.
CATTTAGTCCATTTACATTTAAAGTTAATATTGTTATGTGTGAATTTGATCCCATCATTATGATGTTAGCTGGTTATTTTGCTCATTAGTTGATGCAGTTTCTTCCTAGTCTTGATGGTCTTTACAATTTGGCATGTTTTTGCAGTGGCTGGTATCGATTGTGCCTTTCCATGTTTAGTGCTTCCTTCAGGAGCTCTTTCAGGGCAGGCCTGGTGGTGACAAAATCTCTCAGCATTTGCTTGTCTGTAAAGTATTTTATTTCTCCTTCACTTATGAAGCTTAGTTTGGCTGGATATGAAATTCTGAGTTGAAAATTCTTTTCTGTAAGAATGTTGAATATTGGCCCCCACTCTCTTCTGGCTTGTAGAGTTTCTGCTGAGAGATCAGCAGTTAGTCTGATGGGCTTACCTTTGTGGGTAACCTGACCTTTCTCTCTGGCTGCCCTTAACATTTTTTCCTTCATTTCAACTTTGGTGAATCTGACAATTATGTGTCTTGGAGTTGCTGTTCTCGAGGAGTATCTCTGTGGTGTTCTCTGTATTTCCTGAATCTGAATGTCGGCCTGCTTTGCTGGATTGGGGAAGTTCTCCTGGATAATATCCTGCAGAGTGTTTTCCAACTTGGTTCCATTCTTCCTGTCACTTTCAGGTACACCAATCAGATGCAGATTTGGTCTTTTCACATAGTCCCATATTTCTTGGAGGCTTTGTTCATTTCTTTTTATTCTTTTTTCTCTAAACTTCCCTTCTTGCTTCATTTCTTTCATTTCTTCTTTCATCACTGATACACTTTCTTCCAGTTGATCTCATCATCTCCTGAGGCTTCTGCATTCTTCACATAGTTCTCAAGCCTTGGCTTTCAGCTCCATCAGCTCCTTTAAGCACTTCTCTATATTGGTTATTCTAGTTATACATTCATCTAAAGTTTTTTCAAAGTTTTCAACTTCTTTGCCTTTGGTTTGAATTTCCTCCTGTAGCTCGGAGTAGTTTGATCGTCTGAAGCCTTCTTCTCTCAACTCGTCAAAGTCATTCTCTGTCCAGCTTTGTTCCATTGCTGGTGAGGAATTGCATTCCTTTGGCGGAGGAGAGGTGTTCTGCTTTTTAGAGTTTCCAGTTTTTCTGCTCTGTTTTTTCCCCATCTTTGTGGTTTTATCAACTTTTTGTCTTTGATGATGGTGATGTGCAGATGGGTTTTTGGTGTGGATGTCCTTTCTATTTGTTAGTTTTCCTTCTAACAGACAGGACCCTCAGCTTCAGGTCTGTTGGAGATTGCTAGAGGCCCATTCCAGACCCTGTTTGCCTGGGTATCAGCAGTGGTGTCTGCAAAACCGTGGATTTTCGTGATCTGCTAATGCTGCTGTCTGATCGTTTCTCTGGAAGTTTTGTCTCAGAGGAGGACCTGGTCATGTGAGGTGTCAGTCTGCCCCTACTGGGGGGTGCCTCCCAGTTAGGCTGCTTGGGGGTCAGGGGTCAGGGACCCACTTGAGGATGCAGTCTGCCCATTCTCAGATCTCCGGCTGCGTGCTGGGAGAACCACTGCTCTCCTCAAAGCTGTCAGACAGGGACATTTAAGTCTTCAGAGGTTACTGCTGTCTTTTGTTTGTCTGTGCCCTGCCCCCAGAGGTGGATCCTGCAGAGGCAGGAAGGCCTCCTTGAGCTGTGGTGGGCTCCACCCAGTTCGAGCTTCCCAGCTGCTTTGTTTACCTAAGAGAGCCTGGGCAATAGCCAGTGCCCCTCCCCCAGCCTGGCTGCTGCCTTGCAGTTTGATCTGAGACTGCTGTGTTAGCAATCAGTGAGACTCCGTGGGCTTAGGACCCTCTGAGCCAGGTGCTGGATATAATCTCCTGGTGTGCCATTTCCTAAGCCCATCAGAAAAGTGCAGTGTTAGGGTGGGAGTGGCCCGATTTTCCAGGTGCCGTCTGTCACCCCTTTCCTTGACTAGGAAAGGTAACTAACTCCCTGACCCCTTGCGCTTCCCAAGTGACGCAATGCCTCGCCCTGCTTCAGCTAGTGCACAGTGCACTTCACCCACTGTCCTGCGCCCACTGTCAGGCACTCCCTAGTGAGATGAACCCAGTACCTCAAATGGAAATGCAGAAATCTCCCGTCTTCTGCGTCGCTCATGCTGGGAGCTGTAGACTCGAGCTGTTCCTATTCGGCCATCTTGGCTCTTTCTCCCATTATTTTTTAATATTTTCTGAAAATCTTCTTTAAAGAGAGAAAGCCAAATGTCACCCACTTTTTCATAAAGCCTTATAGGCAAATCTATTATTCTTTTCTTTTTTTTGAGGTGGATTTTCCCTCTTGTTGCCCAGGCTGGAGTGCAATGGTGCGATCTCAGTTTACTGCAACCCCCTGCCTCCCAGGTTCAAGCAATTCTCCCACCCCAGCCTCCTGAGTAGCTGTGATTAGAGGCATGCCCCACCATGCCCAACTAATTTTGTGTTTTTAGTAGAGACAGGGTTTTTCCTTGTTGGTCAGGCTGGCCCTGAACTCCTGACCTCAGGTGATCCACCTGCCTCAGCCTCCCCATGTGTTGGGATTACAGGCATGAGCCACTGCCCCTGGCCATTTTTTTTTAAAGATAACGTCATGCTCTGTCACCCTCCTCACCACATTATAGCTCTGGGGCCAAGCTGCATCACAATGGAAATCATGGAGCCACAGGAAGAATCCACTCAGCTTTGCAAGATGCTGCCCAAGGGGTTGCTTGGAGTAACCAAATTAACATTTTTCATTCTGCTCAGAGCAAAATACATGTGACAAAACATAGACATGAGCCACTTTGCTTAGCACTCAGTGTCAAACTGGTAAGACTTAAACTTGCTCCCAGATAGGCCGTGCCATCTCTAAATCTTTTTAGAAGCTTCTGCATATTAATAGGCATCCCTAGATGAGACTAATTTGGGAGCCCTCATTTTTAAATGCACTTCAGGGCATTATTCATTTGGAATGTTCCACTGTAAGTTATCTTTAGTAAGATTTTGCCATTTCTGTAAGACTTTGCTGCTTCCCAGGCCTAATGAATTAGCCAGAAGGAACTAAGTTTTCCAGAAATTAAGGATCCTATTTTTACCTAATATATTGGCTTTACTCCAAGGTTCCCTTGATTGACTTAGCCAATGATTTTTTTTTCCTACCTAAGCATGTGAGGAAAATGAAACAATGGGGTAGAACACAAAAATCCCTGTGAATTTTCAAAAGCCAAATTTTACAACCCTCCAATATTATCATTTACTACCACTTTCCTTCTGACCCATTCAGATGTAGGAGATCTCTAACTGGAACTGGATTCAAGCCAGTTAACTACTGGATCAAATCTGATCCTGGACCTGGTCCCGTTTCTGTCATAACTTCTAAAACATCTAGCCAGTCATGGCTGGATAGCAGTTTGGAACACAAATTTGCTCAAAGAAACTCAGAGCTCAAAACACAAATCCATGGAGCTCTGAAATCCGAGAGAGAATTTACCATAATCCCCAGCTGCTCCGAGAGGTCAAAGGGCACAAGTGTTACAGAATCCTGAGACATCACTTTTCTGCCTGAAACCTCTGGCTGGTGGTGTCTTTACCTGTGTTTTGCTCGGGCCCACTGGGTTCGTTCTGTCCACTCGGCTCATGCTAGTGGTGTGGACCCCACACCTGCCAAGGGTGAGCTGGGTACAGAGCAGTGAAGGGTGTGTGAGCAAGCAAGCATGGGATCTGGCCACTGCACACAGCCAAGCATGCCAGCTGCAGTGGGGTGGGCAGCTCCAGGCACCGGCACAGGTGCCAGCTCCCTGTGAGGCTGCAGCTGGACCAGGCCGACTGCAAACAGCTTCCACTGTGGTTATCAGGGAATGCAGTGGCGCCCGGAAACTTGGAGATGCAGGAACTGCAGAGCCCCAAAGAAGGTGTCACAGCCCTGGCTTGGGGAGCTCCTAGGTCTGGGCTCCCTGAAGAGCCACAGCTCTTGTCTCCTTCTCTCTTCTCTTCTTCTTGCCTGCAATTTGGCAAGCAAGGGGTGCGTTTCAGCCCTGTTTATGTTACACCTCTTTCAGCCCTGCTAGTTGGCAGGTCCCGAGTTCTTGTCCTGTGTCCAGGAAGAATGAGGTATGTGGGCAAGTAGAAGGTGAGCAAGGTGAAGAGGTGCTTTATTGAGCAACAGTACAGCTCAGAGGAAACCTGCAGTGGGTAGCTCCTTTCTGCAGGCAGGTCATCCCAACGTCTGTTCAGCTCTCAGCAGCTGAGAGAGACGCACTGTGGTTAGCTGTGCCCACATTGCCGAGGCTGTTCGAGCTGAGGAGTGCCTTCAGGCCAGTGCTGAGCCACTCTTAGCCCCACCTCAACCTCCCTCTTGTGCTCGTCAGTGCCCAAAGTCTGGAGGGGGCCGAGGTGGCAGGGGGCTGGCATGTCAGCACTGCCCTGAGCTTGCAGAAACTGGGCCGGGTTGTGACTGTGCCTGGGTTCAGCCTCAACTTGGATCCGAAGTTGGAGTGGGCTCTGGGAGCAGAGAGACGCCAGGTGGTGGGACCAGGTACGACTGAGCCTGCAGGGGCAGGGGGGCTTGCTGGGCCTCTGAGAGTGCAAAGATGCCCGGGTTTGCAGTCATGGCTGGATGGCTGCAGCTGTGCCTGGGAGGGCGGGGCTCCTGCCTGCCAATTTAGAAGGGGTGGGTCTCCCACCCATTCCAGGCTCCCACCAGCTTCGAGGAGCGCACAGCCCCAGCCACTCCTCCCCACTGCAGCCAGTGTCTCCATAGCAACTGCTCCACGTGGGCCACTGCTGCCATCACAGAGCAGTCCTTGCAGGTGCCTTTCTTGTACCTCAGCACTCCTGGAGGTCATTAGAAGCCCTAGCAACACTGCTCACCACACTATAGCTCCGGAGGCCCTAGCAGTCCTGCTCCCACAGATCCCACTTCTGACACCATCTATTAAAAGAAAATCTTCAGCTGAACTAAATTTAAAGGAACTTAATTGAGAAATGAATGATTCACGAATCAGGCAGCCACCAGAATCACAGCGGATTTGGTGAGACTCCAGCACAGCTACATGGTGGAAGATTTATAGACAATAAAGGGAACGTGATGTACAGAAATCTGAAGTGAGGAGTGAGGTCCAGAAGCAACTGGGTCCCTTACCGTTCTCAGCAGTGAGGTCCAGAAACAACTGGACTGGTTACAGTGCTCAGCATTTGCCTTATTTGAACACAGCTGAACACTCAGCAGTGTGTGAGTGGCAGAAGTTTGGCTGTTGGGATTGGCCAGGACTCAGCTATAGTTACAGGCACATACTCCTAAGTTAGGCTTTCAGTCTTTCTACCTATTAAGTTAGGTTGCAGTTTGTCCACAGGGACTCAAATCTAGAAGTACAGAGTCCTTCCCAGGCCATATTTAGTTCACTGTAACAGTTCCTATTATGACCTCACTGACAGTTCTTTTTCTCTGAATTCTCCTTTCTTCTCAACAGCTTATCCAAATGTTCCATTGGTCCCTGTTCATCCCTCCCTGCAGTTCTCCTTGACTGATTCAGCCCTTTGTGGTTTGCAGTCCTGTTTCTCTACAGCTTGGACCCCTTCAGTCTTTCCATCATAGGTTTAACTCTCTGTTGAATGATTCTTTGTAGCTATGCAAAAGTTACCTTAAGCTCAAAAAATTCAAAGTGAAAGCCACATCCTCCTCTCTTCCCTTATGTGTATGGTATTACTACCATGCAGCCAGTGACCCAAAATGGGATTTCTTCTGGCCTTTTCTTGCTTAGATTCAGGCTCATCTGGTGTCAAGCCTTGTTACTTTTGTTTCCTTGTTCTTTTATTTTTAATTTTTTTTCTTTTGAGACAGAGTTTCACTCTTGTTGCCCAGGCTAGAGTGCAGTGTTGTGATCTCGGCTCACTGTAGCCTCCACCTCCTGGGTTCAAGCAATTCTCCTGCCTCAGCTCCTGAGTAGCTGGTATTACAGGCACTTGCCACCATGCCTGGCTAATTATGTATTTTTAGTACAGATGGGGTTTCTCTGTTTTGATCAGGGTGGTTTCAAACTCCCGACCTCAGGTGATCCACCTGCCTCGTCCTCCCAAAGTGCTGGGATTACAGGCGTGAGCCACCGTGCCTAGCCTGCTTATTGTTTTAATCTCATCCTGATTTCTGAATACAGGAGAGGAGCTGAGTTGGTGTTCACTAACAAGCACGGAAGCTTTGTTACATTTACAGTGTCATTCTTGGCAAAACCTGAATGGTGTGTTTGTGGGGTGATGAGATTCAGTCCCCTGTGACCTGTGCATCTGGCCAACACTGTGGTGACATCCTTAGGAATCCATGGGGAGAGAGGAATCATTCAGGAGTTAGTGGGTCACGTTTGAAAAGGGCCAATAAAGAAATATGCAAAGACAAAAATCAAGAAGAACATTGTCATATTTTATACCTTTTGTTTATATAAATTTATGTCAATGATTCTAGCTTATGTTAATATGCAATGTATACAATATGCTAACATATACAATATATGTTTATAGTTTAAACATTTCTGTCATGTTTTCAGATTCTTTAAAGATTATATTACGCTTCCTATTTCAGATAGCTGTTTAAAATGAGTAAGGAAAAACGGATGTGTGCATCAGTTCTAACTGTTTATGGACTAAAACTAGTTGATTTCTTGGTTAAGAACAAAAAGTGACAACCTAATTAACTGAAAATTTTAAGGAGGCATTATAGTTTTAGCTTTAACATAAAATATTAACTATGCTCCATTCTTGCATTTTTAACCTAATACTCAATATAAATCGCCACATGCCATGTTTCAGATCAAGGTTCTACTTGTGATCTCTCATGAGTTTTTCAAGGTTTTAATTATCTGAGATGTAACAATGTACCAGTAACCTTACTGGCATAAACCAGGAATTTATTCTTTTTACATGTCACAATTTTCTGGGTCAAGACACTGGACAGGCGATGTGGGTTCATTGCTTCATGATGTCCTTGGTCTCATCTGGAAGGACTCTAGTGGCTGGGGACATGGAGCAGGCACCCAGCCCTCTCTTTGTGGCCAGCACGGACTTCCTCCCAGTCTGGCAGCATCAGGTAGTCGGGTTTGTCTGGCTTCTCCCAGGGTGTGTGTCCAAGAGGCCCAGGCAGAAGCTGTAAGGCCTCTCATGATCACCCCTCAGAAGTCCCAGAGCATCTCTCCTGCCACATTGCCCAGTCACACTCATCACTGAGACCAGCCATGATTCAAGGGGGTTGGTGATTAGATTCCACCTCTTGATGAGAAGCATAGTAGGAACCTGCAGCAGTCTTTAATAAACCACAGCTTGTCCTCTGGCCACAAACTATTAACATTTCTCCCACATGCAAATTATGCTTTGCCCCTCTCAAGAGCCCCAGAACGGTTTTCCTTATGGCACTGGCTGGTAGCCCAACTGAATCCTGAATCAGGTTGTGGTGGCCTGTCATCTGCACCCACACACACTCAGCCGCAGTGAGGACTGAATCAGGTTGTGGTGACCTGTCATCTGCCCCCCCAAGACACAGCAACAGTGGGGACTGAATCAGGTTGTGGTGGCCTATCATCTGACCCCCCACACACAGTCACAGTGGGGACTGAATCAGGTTGTGGTGGCCTGTCATCTGACCCCCCACACACAGCCACAGTGGGGACTGAATCAGGTTGTTGTGACCTATCATCTGAGCCCACAAACTCAGCTGCAGTGAGGGGACTGGTGTGAAAACAGTCGACATTTCCCTTTAGAAGCTGTTGGTGGGAGGCAAGAGGGAAGTGCTGCCCTGCAGGCCCCGTCTAACAGTTGGTCATTCCCATGGGGTGCCTGTTACAGTTCTGTGATTAGTGCCCAGTCCTGGTCCCTGAGAATGGTGTTTGTGTCCTTTTACTCCTCCCTCTGGGCTTTTGTCATTCTCCATGTTCTTTTCCCTTCAGTGCCTGGGTTGCCGTTGACCAATTTTCCCTGCCTTTTTCTTATGGTCAATAGGGTATTCAATGGCTTCTTTTTCATTTTTTTTTTCCTTTTCTTTTCTTCTTTTTTTTTTTTTTTTTTTACTTTGGCCTTTTGAGACAAGAATTTATTTCTTTACATTTTCTCTAAATTCTGTTTGAAAACTGAACCTCCTTCTTTAGATCATGTCCCTCTCCTGTCATATTTATTCAGTGACAGTTAGGGGAGGCTGGTAGCACTTTCCATGTTCTTCCCAGATGTCTCCTTAGGCAGATCCCTGAGATGGTGCAGTGCCCTTTCAGTTTCCATGTTGTGGCTGTAGTTTTCCCACAGTCCCTCTGCACATAACTCTCAGGCCTTTTCTCCAGTTTCCAATGACATTTTCTCACCGTCCTTCAGGCCCTGACCAAGAGTCTTGATGCCCTTCCAGGCTGCATGAATGGTCTCCTTGAGGCCCAGTTACAGGTCAGCCTCACAGTCGTGGCACATATTGTAGCTTCTGACTACCACAGCAGCTCATTTCCAGCTGCCATATTCTGTTCCAGTTATCTATTCTGAAGAAACCATCCCCATAACTTGGCAGCTTAAAACAACTCATTATTACTTGTTGTTTGGCTTAGAGAGTCTTGGTGGCCAGCTCATCTCACACACAGTTGCAGCCAAGCTGGATTGTGTGAAAGCACAGTGGTTTGCAGTGTGGCTCACTAGTGGTTGGGAGTGGATGTTGCTGGAGGCTCACTAGTGGTTGGGAGTCGGTGTTGCTGGAGGCTCAGTGGGGGATGTCAATGCGTGTAGCTAGTCATGGACTGGCCGTGTGGTTTCCATCATGAGTTCTCAGGGGAGTGGGATTTCCTGCCTGGTGACTGGCTTTCTCCTGGATAAGTGTTCTGTTTTCTCATCCTGGCTTCTGAAGTCCCCAAATACCACCTTTGTCACCTTCTGTTGGCCAAATAAGTCAGTAGTCTGGGCAAGGTTTAAGGGGAATTGGTTCTCACAGAGAGAGGAGCAGGAAAGAAGTTGTCACCTTTAGTCTACCAGAAATGAGATTTTTATAACAAGTTTGTTCCAAATACATTCCAGTTCCCCTTCTGAATACTTTTTGACTCACAGGGTATTTCAAAGTTTATTACTTGGTTTTCAGACATTTGAGGCTTTTCTGGATATCAATTTGTTTTTGGTTTCTAATTTAATTTCAAGTGTTCAGACAACATACTTTGTATACTATTTCAGGCTTGAATCTTTTCTCAATCGATCGACATACAGTCTATCTTGGTACTGCCAAGTACCATTTGGGTCAGGATTTTGTCATTTAGATCCGTATTTTTCCTATATTTTTATCTGGTTATTCCATCAGTTACTGAGAGAGTGGTATTAATTCACCAGCTATAATTTTGGATTGTCAATTTCCTGCTTTTGTTCTGTTGTTTTTGATTCACATACTTTGAGGCTCTGTGTGTGTGTACTTTGCGTGCACTTTGAGGCACAATTTATAATTGTAACATCATCCTCTCTGATTCTTTTATTTTTATTAAATTACCCTGTTTATTTCTGGTGATATATTTTGTTCTGAAGCCTCTTTCATCTAGTGTTAACATCTCTGTTGAAGCTTTTTATGATTAGTGTCTGGATAGCATATTTTTATGATTAGTGTCTGCATAACATATTTTTTCTCATACTTTGTTTGTGTCTTTGTGTTTAAATTGTGTCTCTGTGGATGCCATATTGTTGGGTCTTGCCTACCTCTCAGGTCTGGCAGTCTCTGTCTTAAGTAGAGTATTTGTTCAGTTACATTGTAACTAATCATTGCTAAGGTTGGATTTAGGTCTGCCATTTTTCTACTTATTTTCTATTTGTTTGTTTATTTTTTTTTAAGACAGGGTCTTGCTCTGTCACCCAGACTGTAGTGCAATGGTGCAATCTTGGCTCACTGCAACCTCTGCCTCCCAGGCCCAACCAATCCTCACTTGAGCCCCTGAGTAGCTGGGACTACAGGTGCATGGCACCACACCTGGCTAATTTTTATACTTTTTGTAGAGATAGGGTTTTGCCATGTTGCACAGGCTGGTCTTGAACTCCTGAGATCAAGCAATCTACCCACCTTGGCCTCCCAAACTGTTCAGATTATAGGCATGAGCCACCATGCCTGGCCTTCGTCTGTCTTTTGATCTATATATTCTTTCCTAACATCTTTTGAGTTAAATATTTCTAAATATTCTAGTTTGATTAATCTTTTGGTTTTTTGAAATAATTTTTTATAGGCTGGGCATGTTGGCTTATGCTCGTAATCTCAGCTCTGCGGGAGTCCAAGGGAGGTGGATTGCTTGAGCCCAGGAGTTTGAGACCAGTCTGGGCAACATGGCAAAACCCTCTCTACAAAAAAACCAAACCAAAATTTAGCCTGACATCTTGGTGTGCACCCGTAGTCCCAACTATTCGGAAGGCTGAGGTGGGAGGGTTGCTTGAGCCTGGGAGGCTGAGGCTGCAATGAGCTGTGATCATGCCATTGCACTCCTGCCAGGGCAACAGAGTAAGACCCTGTGTCAAAAAAGATCATTTTTTATAAATAATTTATTATTTCAAATTTTGGTAACAAACAAATACCTTAAAATTTACCATCATAACCAGTTGTAGGTATACAGTTTTGTAGAGTTAAGAATATTTACAGTGTTGTGAAGCAGATGTCTAGATTTTTTTTCTATCTTGGAAAACTCTATACCCATTCAACAACTATTAATTTCCCCTTCATTCCACCTCCTGGCAAGTACTATTCTACTTTGTGCTTCTAAAAATTTGGCTTATATACCTAGGGTTATATAATATTTGTTGTTTTGTAAGTAGGTTCCATGTTTTGTGTCAGATGTGTCAGGATTTTCTTCCTTTCTATGGCTGAATAATATTTCTTCATATATATATATTTTATCTGTCTCTCTCTATATATATATCCTTTTGTTTATCCATCTATTCCTGGATGGACGTTTTGGTTTCTTCCACCTTGTGGCTATGTAATGCTCCTGTGAACATAGGTGTGCACATATCTGTTTGAGGTCCTGCTACTAGTTATTCTGTCTCTGTAGAAGTTGGATGGCTGGATCATATGGTCATTTTATTTTTATTTTTTTTTGAGGAGCCAGTTCATATTTCCACCAACAGTGTTCAAGGGTTTCAGTTCCACCTGCACTTGTTACTTTCTGTTGGGTTTGAAGTGATGTCCCATTGTGGTTTCTATTTGCATTTCTCTAATGACTAGTGATGTTACATATCTTCTCATATATCTCATGTATCTGTTGGCTATTTGTATATCATATTTGCATCTTTGGATAAATGTTCTTTGTCCATTTTTTAATCACTTTATTTTGTTGTTGTGTTGTAGCGGGGTTTTCTGGTCATGATCATTCATTTATCTCACAGTTCATTCTCGTTACTTGGGCCAGGGTCATGATCATTCATTATCTCTCAGTTCATCCTCATTACGTTGGGCAAACAGTCATACTGCAGAGTATAGATTATGTTATTCTGTTACTTTCGTGTAGAATTGGGGTCTAGGTTATAATTGTTTCTAAGTTTAGATTCTGAATGAGAATCAGCAGAGGTAGACCACTGCTGCTGAGGCCTGGGGATTGCTGGGAAAAAGGCAGGAAACAGATACGGACCTGACCATGGAGGGTTTGTGTTTCACGGCTCCCATCTGGGTACCCAAGGAACCTACATATAGCTCTTGTGTGGAGAGCCTACATTGCCCACTCAAAGCAATTGAGGATGGAACAGTCTTGGGGCTGGAGCTCACTATTTGGAATGATAACCACATCTGCACAGAGAGGACCTGATAAGATGTTGTCCTTCCATGTATATCTGGGAATCCTGTGTAGGGTCTCTCTGTAAGGACAGGGGCAGTGTTGGCTCCTTGGCCTCTAGTTAGCCTCACGAGTAGTCTAGTAAAGGCTTTGCCAACTTGTCACCATCTGTGGATATTCTGGCCAGCTCTTGTTTTCACCCTACTGACTTCTTCAGACACTAGGCTTTTGCTTTAGACCGTTCATGGTTTTTCTTCCTCTTCAAATCAGTAATCAATAAATCCTCTTCAAATCAATAAATTTCCACTCCTTTAGGAAACTCTGATCTTCTGGTAATGCCAAGGTTTAATTAACTGGTTTGATTGTTTTTCTGTTTTCTTGGGGTTTTTTTTTCCTTCTTCCTGGGGGTTTCTAGTAATTCTAGTTTGATGTCTCACTTTCTCCATTTTTTATTTCTTAGTTTTCTTCTGTGATTATTTTCACTGCAGCTGCAGGGCCTAATCCTGGGTTGGCAGAGAACTAGCACTTACTCTGCCCTAATTGGAATCCAGGAGAGATAGGAGGTGCCCTACTGTGAAAATGTGTTTGCTCCTCTCTGCTTCTGGTAGTCTCTCTGTAGGAGTTCTTTACGTATTCTGAATGTTCACTTCTTATGAGATACATGATGAGCAACTATAGGTTCAATGTCTCTGATCCAAAAATCTGAAATCCCAAATGCTCCAAAGTCTGAAACTTTTTGAGTGCCAACATGACACTCAAAGGAAATGCTTATTGGAGTATCTCAGACTCAGGGGATTGAATTCGAGATGCTCAACCAGTAAGAATAATGCAAATATTACAAAATCTGAAACACATCCCAAGCATTTCAAATAAGGGACACTCAACTGGTATTTTCTTTTATTCTACAGTTTGCCTTTTACCCTGTTGGTTGTGACCTTTGAGGTACAGAAGTTTTTAGGTTTGATATATTTTTGCTTTTACTACCTGAGTTTTAATGTCATATCCTAAAAATTATTGACAAATTCATCGTCATAAAGCATTTTCCAAATTTGTTTTCCCTAGGAGTTTGATAGTTCTAGTTTCACATTTAGGTTTATAATTCACTTTGAATTAATTTTAACGTGGTGTAAGGTAAGAGTCCAACTTCATTGTTTTGCATGTAGAAATACAATTTTCCCAACACCATTTGTTGAAGAAACTGTCCTTCGCCTTTGAGTGGTCTTGGCATCCTTGTGGAAGATCATCAGACCATATATGCCAGGGTTGGTTTCTGAGGTCTCTGTTGTGTTGGTCCATAAGTGTGTCAAGTATGTCTTTATGCCATGACCACATTTTTTTTTTGACTTATTGCAGTTTTGTAATTGTTTTGAGACCTTCAATTTTGTTCTGTTTCAAGATTGATTTGCCTATTCATGGGACATGGAGATTCAATATGAATTTTAGGATAGGTTTTTCTGTTTATCAAAAATGTCATTGGAATCTTTATAAGGATTGTATTGAATCTAGGTCACTTCAAGTAGTGTTGACATCATTCCAAGATGAAATCATCTAATCTGCAAACCCAGCTTTTCTTTTCATTTATTTGTGTTTAATTTCTTTCAACAGTGTTTTGTAGTTTTCTGTGTTCAAATCTTTTGCCCTTTTGGTTAAGCTTATTTTTAATTTTTATAATGCTGTTGTAAATGTAATACTTTTTTTTTTTGAGATGGAGTCTTGCTCTGTCTCCCAGGCTGGAGTGCAGTGGCACTATCTCAGCTCACTGCAACCTGCGCCTTCTTTATTCAAGCGATTCTCCAACCTCAGCCTCTCAAGTACCTGGGATCACAGGTGCACGCCAGCACGCCCAGCTAATTTTTTGGTATTTTTAGTAGAGACAGGGTTTCTCCATGTTGACCAGGCAAGTCTTGAACTTCTGACCTCAGGTGATCTGCCCACCTCGGCCTCCCAAACTGCTGGGATTGCAGGCATGAACCACTGCACCCGGCCAAATGTCATTCTTTTTAAAAATTCCTTTCCTTTTGTTTTATCTTTCTTTTCTTTCTCTCTCTTTCTTTCCTTTCTTTCTTTTCTTTGAGATGGCGTCTCACTCAGTTTCCTAAGCTGGAGAGCAGTGGCACAATCTCAGCTGACTGCAACCTCCACCTTCCAAGTTCAAGCAATTCTCCTGCCTCAGCCTCCCAAGTAGCTGGGACTACAGGTGTCTGCCACTACGCCCAGCTAATTTTTGTATTTTTAATAGAGACCGAGTTTTACTATTTATTTTAGAGATGGGTTTGGCCCAGGTGGTCACGAGCTCCTGACCTCAGGTGGTCTACCCGCCTTGGCCTCCCAAAGTGCTGGGATTATAAGTGTGAGCCACTGCACCTGGCCTCTCTTTTTAAAATTTTATTTGCAGATTGTTCATTGTTAGTTTATGGAAATGCAACTGACTTGTGTGTGTTACTGTATCCTGAAACTTTGTTGAATTTCATTATTTTACCAGTATTTTGGGAATTTCAGGATTTTAACCCATTACATCCTGTTGTCTGTGAACAAAATTTTATACTTTTTCCTTTCCCATTTGCATCCTTTTTATTACTTTCTCTTGACTAATTATTCTGAGTAGAAATTCCAGTACTGTGATGAATAGAAGTGACAGGAAGAGATGTTGCTATCTTATTCCTGATCCTAGAGGAAAAGATTTTAGTTTTTCACCACTGAGTATGATGTTAGCTGTGAGCTTTTCATGTATAATCTTTATTTACTGAGGAGTTTCCATATATTACTAATTCTTTGAGTGTTTTTATTACAAAAGGTGTTCATCTGGCTCTGGAACCAGAAAAATGTTGACCTGATAGAATGGATTGGAATGTCCCCTTCTGGTTTTTGAACATTTTTGGAATATTTTGCAGAGGATTGGCATTAATTCTTCTTGAAATGTTTGGTAAAATTTTCCAGTGAAGTTATGTGGAACTGGAATTTTCTTTTTGGTGGGGTTTTTGATTGATTACTGGTTGAATCTTCTTACTAGTTACAGGTCTCTTTGGATTTTTTATTTCTCCATGATGCAGTATGGTGGTTTGTGTTTCTAGGAATTTATAAATTTATTCTAGGTTGCCCAGTTTTGTTGCCTATGCTTGCTCACATTAGTCTCTTGTAATCTTTTTCATTTCTGTGGCATCTGTTGTACTGTCACCTCTTTTATTTATGATTTTAGTATTTGAGATTTCTCTTTTTTTCTTAATATAGCTGTGAGTTTTAAAATTTTTATTGATCTTTAAAAAAAACTCAGTGTTTTTTTTCCTTTTCTTTCTGGTCTTATTCTGCTTATCTCTGCTCTAATCTGTTATTTTCTTCCTTTTGCTTGGTTTGTCATTAGTTTTTTTTCCCCCTTTAGGTGTAATGTTAGGTTATTGATTTGAGATCTTTCTTCTTTTTAATTTAAGCACCTGCAGCTATAAGCTTCCCTTTAGCATGGGTTTGAGATCTTTCTTCTTTTTAATTTAAGCATCTGCAGCTGTAAGCTTCCCTTTAGCATGGGTTTGAGATCTTTCTTCTTTTTAATTTAAGGATCTGCAGCTGTAAGCTTCCCTTTAGCGTGGGTTTGAGATCTTTCTTCTTTTTAATTTAAGCATCTGCAGCTGTAAGCTTCCCTTTAGCACTGCCTTTGTTGCCTCCTCCTGAGTTTGGGTATGTCATGGTTTCGTTTTCATTTGCTTAAACATTTTTTGTCCTATTGTAATATAATTATGTTGTTTTTAATAAAGATAATTAATGAAACACATAATGAATTGTGCTTCTGTTTTTATAATATTTTAAGCATTCTTAACTCAGAAATGTAAATTTTAGAAAAAAATTCCAGGCCAGGCACAGTGGCTCACACCTGTAATCCCAGCACTTGAGGAGGCCGAGGCAGGAGGATCATCTGAGGTCAGGAGTTGGAGACCACCCTGGCCAACATGGTGAAACGCTGTCTTTACTAAAAATAGAAAAAATATATATAAAAGTTAGCTGGGTGTCATGGTGGGTGCCTGTAATCCCAGCTACTCTGGAGGCTGAGGCAGGAGAATCACTTGAATCTGGGAGGCGGAGGTTGCAGTGAGCTGAGATGGCACCACTGCACTCCAGCCTGGGTGACAGAATGAGAGCCCATCTCAAAAAAAGAGAAAAAAGAAAAAATTTCAGACATATTTATTTGTATTTCAATTTAGAAACTATGATCTCCTAAGTGTATTGACACAGCAACCTGACATAAAGATAAAGAATAATACGCATATAACAAAACAGAAACTTGCAAATACCTGTTTTTTATTAATTTTTAATTATATATATTTAAAAATTGCCGGGTGCAGTGGCTTACACCTGTAATCCCAGCACTTTGGGAGGCTGAGGTGGGCAGATCACATGAGGTCAGGAGTTTGAGAGCAGCCTGGCCAACATGGTGAAACCTCATCTCTATTAAAAATCAAAAAATTAGCCAGGCGTGATAGCATGCATCTGTAGTCCCAGCTACTGGGGAGACTGAGGCAGGAGAATTGCTTGAACATGGGAGGCAGAGGTTGCAGTGAGCCAAGATAGTGCCACTGCACTCCAGCCTGGGTGACAGAGTGAGGCTCTGTCTCAAAAAAATAAAAATTGTCTGGGCGCGGTGGCTCACACCTGTAATCGCAGCATTTTGGGAAGCTGAGGCAGACAGATCACGTCAGGAGATTGAGACCATCCGGGCTAACACTGCGAAACGCCATCTCTACTAAAAATACAAAAAATTAGCCGGGCATGGTGGCGGGTGTCTGCAGTTCCAGCTACTCCGGAGGTTGAGGCAGGAGAATGGTGTGAACCTGGGAGGTGGGGCTTGCAGTGAGCCAAGATTGCACCACTGGATTCCAGCCTGGGTGACAGAGCGAGACTCTGTCTCAAAAAAATAAAATAAAATAAAACTAAGGTGTGTTTGACATACAAAAATTACACATATTTAATATATAACGTGTGTGTGTGTGTGTGTGTGTGTGTTATGGAGGTTTTACTCTTGTTGCCCAGGCTGGAGTGCAGTGACATGATCTCAGCTAACTGCAACCTCCGCCTCCCAGGTTCAAGCAATTCTCCTGCCTCAGCCTCCTGAGTAGCTGGGATCACAGGCGTGCGCCCCCACGCCCGGCTAATTTTTGTTTTTTTTTAGTAGAGACAGGGTTTCACCATGTTGGCCAGGCTGGTCTCGAACGCCTGACCTCAGATGATCCACCTGCCTCGGCCTCCCAAAGTGCTGGGATTACAGGCGTGTGACACCGAATATATACATCTTAATGAGTATAGAGATAAATATTCGCCCCAGGACTCATCACAACAAATAATGCCGTAAACTTGACCATCAACCCCCATATATTTCTCATTCTCACCCTTTTTAAGAAATGAGACCGGGAGTGGTGGCTCACGCCTGTAACCCCAGCACTTTGGGAGGCCAAGGCAGGTGGATCACGAGGTCAGGAGATCAAGACTATCCTGGCTAACACAGTGAAACCCCGTTTCTACTAAAAATACAGAAAATTAGCCAGGCGTGATGGCGGGCACCTGTAGTCCCAGCTACTCGGGAGACTGAGGCAGGATAATGGTGTGAACTCGGGAGGCAGAGCTTGCAGTGAGCCGAGATCGTGCCACTGCACTCCAGCCTGGGCAACAGAGTGTGACTCCGTCTCAAAAAAAAAAAAAGAAGAGATGACCATTTCACCTAAAATATACCCTCTTAAGTATTTTTTTAAGTGTACAATACAGGACGGCCATGCATCAGAGATATATGTGGGTTTGGTTCCAGACCACTGCAATAAAATGTTATACAATTTCATTTGGTTTCCCAGTGCATGTAAAAGTATGTTTATACTGTGCTGTATAAAGTGTGCAATAGCATATGTCTACAAAGTATGCACACTGTAATTTACAAATACTTTATTGTTAACAAGTGCTAACAGTCATCTGAGCCTTCAGAAACCTGCAATCTTTTTGTGTGTGTGCAACAGGGTTTTACTCTGTGGCTCAGGCTGGAGTAATTGCAGCCTCAACCTCATGCTCAATCAAACCCCCACCTCAGACTCCTGACTAGCTGGGACTACAGGTGCATGCCACCGTGTCCAGCTAATTTTTGTATTTTTTTTTTTTTGTAGAGATGGGGTTTTGCCATGTTCCCTTGACGTCCTGGGCTCAAGCAATCCACCCACCTTGGCCTCCCAAGGTGTTGGGATGACAGGTGTGAGCCATTGCACCTGGCCAAGTTTCAATCTTCTTGCTGATGGAGGGTCTTACCTTAATGTAAGGTGGTGGTTGCTGAGCCTTGGGGTGGCTGTGGCAATTTCTTAAAATAAGACAACATTGAAGTTTGCTGTGTCAATTGACTCTCCCTTTCACAAAAGAATTAACTGTAGCATACGATGATAGCTTTTTACCCACAGTAGAACTTTCAAAATTGGTTTCAATGCTGTCAAACCTTCGTACTGCTGTACCAACTAAGTTTATGTATTATTGTAAATCATTGGGTTCAATCCTGTCAAGCCTTCCTTCTGCTGTACCAAGTTTATTCTAAATCTGTTGTCATCTCAACATTGTTTACACTGTCTTCACCACGAGTAGATTTCATCTCAAGAAACCACTTTCTTTGCTCATCCGTGGGAGTAACTCATCCTCTCACGTTTTCTCCAGAGGCTGCTGCAGTCTCGCCAGATCTTCAGGCCCTTTCTCTGATTCTAGTGCTCTTGTTATTTCCACCGTATCTGCAGTTACTTCCTCCACAGAAGTCGTGAACCCCTGTGTCATCTGTGAGGGTTGGAATAATCTTCCCAACTTCTCTCTCTCTCTCTTTTTTTTTTTTTTTGAGATGAAGTTTTGCCTGGGCTGGAGTGCAGTGATGTGATCTCAGCTCACTGCAACCTCCACCTCTCGTGTTCAAGCAATTCTCCTGCCTCAGCCTCCCAAGTGTTTGGGATTACAGTCACCCCCGACCAGGCCCAGCTAATTTTTTTTTTGTTTTTAGTACAGACAGGATTTCACTATGTTGGCCAGGCTGGTCTCAAATTCCTGACCTCGTGATCCACATGCCTTGGCCTCCCAAAGTGCTGGGATTACAGGCGTGAGCCACCAAGCCCAGCCCCAACTTCTCCTAATGTTGCTATTTTGATCTTCTTTTTTAAATCATGAATGTTCTCAATGGCATCTAGAATGGTGAATCCTTTCCAGTAGGTTTTCAATTATTTTGCCCAGATCCATCAAAGGAATCACTTTCTAGAGAAGCTATAGCTTTATGAAATATATTTCTTAAGTGATAAGACTTGAAAGTTGAAATTATTCTTTGATCCAAGGGCACCAGAATGAATGTTGGGTTAGTAGGCATGAAAACAATATTCAGCTCTTTATACATCTCTGTAAAAGCCCTTGAGTACCAGCGGCATTGTCAGTGAGCGGTAATACTTTGAAAGGAATCTTATTTCTTGAGCAGTAGTTGTCGACAGTGGGCTTAAGATATTCAGTAAACCATATTTGTAAATCGATAGTCTGTCATCCAGGCTTTGTTCCCATTTGTAGAGTACAGGCAGAGCTGTGTTTTATCATAATTCTTCAGGGCCCTTGGATTTTCAGAATAGTAAATCGTCATTGGTTTCAAGTTAACATCACCAACTGCATTAGGCCTTAACAAAAGAGTCAGCATGTCCTTTGAAGCCTTAAAGCCAGGCATCAACTCCTCTCTAGCTGGGAACATCCTGGATGGCATCTCCTTCTAGTAGAAGGCTGTTTTGTCTCCATTGCAAATCTGTTTAGTGTAGCCATCTAATCAATTATCTTCTAGATAGCTTTCTGCAGCTTTTCCATCAGTACTTGCTGCTTTATCTTGCGCTTTTATGTTATGGAGATGACTTTTTTCCTTAAACCTCAAGAAACAAGCTCTTCTAGCTTCAGACTTTTCTTCTGCAGCTGCCTCACCTCTCTAAGTCTTCATAGAATTGAAGGGAGGCCGGGTGCGGTGGCTGTCACACCTGTAATCCTAGCACTTTGGGGGGCCGAGGCGGGCAGATCACCTGAGGTCGGGAGTTCGACACCAGTCTGACCAACGTGGAGAAACCCCGTCTCTACTAAAAATACAAAAAAATTAGCCAGGCGTGGTGGTGCATGCCTGTAATCCCAGCTACTCGGGATGCTGAGGCAGGAGAATGGCTTGAACTTGGGAGGCAGAGGTTGCGATGAGCCAATATCACACCATTGTACTCCAGCTTGGGCAAGAAGAATGAAACTCTGTCTCAAAAACAAAGAAAAAAAGTAAAAAGAGAGTTAGGCTTAGGCTTAATGGAATTTTTTTTTGTTTTTTTTTATCTTCTATCTAGACCAATTGAACTTTCTTCATAACAGCAGCAAGATTGTTTAGCTTTTTATCATTCATGTATTCACTGGAGTAGTACTTTAAATTTCTTTCCAGAACACTTCCTTTGCATTCACAACTCGGCTAATGTTTGTGGCATGAGGTCTAGCTACTGGCCTGTCTTGCTTACAGCATGCCTTCCTCACTAAGCTTAATTATTTCTTCCTTTTGGTTTAAAGTGACAGACATGCAACTCTTCTTTCACTTGAACATATAGAGGCTATTGTAGGGTTATTAATTGGCCACATTTTAATATTAATAAAAAGAAGCCTGAGAAAAAGAGAGAGAAAGAGAAATGGCCCATTGGTGGGGCAGTCAGAACAAACGCATTTGTCAATTGTTTGCTGTCTTATCCTGGTGTGATTTGTGGTTCCCAAAACAATGACAACAGTAGCATTAAAGATCACTGATTACAGATCACTACAACAGATTCAATAATAAAAAGCTTAAAATACTGTGAGAATGACCGAAATGTGACACAGAGACGTGAAGTGAGCACGTGCTGTAGGAACAATGGTGCCAGTGAGACCTGCTTATTGCAGGGTGGCCACAAACCTTCAATATGTAAAACACATGGTCACAAAACACAATAAAGCAAAGTGCAGTGAAACAAGATGTGTCTGTCTTTTGATAGACTCTGACAATCTCTATCTTTGAATTGGTACATTCATACCATTAGCATTCAAAGTGATTATTGATATCATTGGATTAATATCTACTATATTTGTTACTGTTTTCTATTCATTCTCCTCAGTCTCCATTCTTTTGTCTACCACTCTTTTTCTGCCTTTTGCAGTTTTCATTGATGATTTTAGATGACTACATTTTCCCTGTCTTTCTTAGCATGTACTTCTCTTTTTAAAACTTTTTTTTAACTAACTAGTTGCCACAGAATTTGCAATATACATTTACAACCAATTCAAGTCCACTTTCAAATAACACTATCCCACTATCCCACAAATAAGAATACCTGCTTAACAAACAAAACACCCAATTCCTCAGTAACATTTACAACAAATTCAAGTCCACTTTCAAATAACACTATCCCACTATCCCACAAATAAGACTACCTGCTTAACAAAGAACACACCTAATTCCTCAATATACATTTACAACCAATTCAAGTCCACTTTCAGATAACACTATCCCACTTCACGGGTGACTACCTGCTTAACAAAGAAAACACCTGATTCCTCCCTCCCATCCTTCCATTCCATTCCTTGTATTATTGTTCCTTATTTCACTTGTGTATAAGCATACATAATCTATCTGTGTGTATTTATTATTATCTACAAACTTATTGGTCAGATCAATTATGAATAAATACATGTTTTTATTGTACCACAATTCCTCCCTCCCATCCTTCCATTCCATTCCTTGTGTTAGTGTTACTCATTTAACTTGTGTATAAGCATACATAATCTATCTGTGTGTATTTGTTATTGTCTATGAACTTCTTGGTCAGATCAATTAAGAATAAATACATAGGTTTTTATTGTACCACAATTCTTTAATGCTCTTTTTTAAAAAATGTTGATCCAGGTTTCAGTTATATATCTTTTGTTTCCCTCTAAAGAATTTCATTTAACATTTCTTGCAAGACTGGTCTCCTGGTAACAAGTTTCTTGAATTCTTATTTTTCTGAGGAAGGCCTTAATTCTCCTTCACTTTTGAAGGGTGGTTTCAGTGGGTACAGAAACTTAGGTTGGTGGGTTTTTTTCTGTCAACAGTTTGAATTTTTCATTTCACTGTCTTCTTGCTTTCACAGTTTCTGCAATGTTGAATGCAGTTCTTATCTTTGTGTCTCTGTAGGTAAGGTGTTTTCTGCCCCACCTCTGGTTTCTTTCAGAGTTTTCCTTTATCTTTTATTTCATATAGTTTGAAAATTATATGTCCAAGTGTAGGTTGTTGGCATTTATTCTGCCTGGTGTTCTCGGAGCTTCCTGGATCTTTGGTTTGGTGTCTGACATTAATACTGGAAGTTCTCAGACATGGTTGTTGCAGAACTTTCTTCTATTTCTTCTCCTCCTGGTATTCTCATTACTCTGTTTCACCTTTTGTAGTTGTCCCACAGTCTTGGATATCATCTTCTGTTATTTTCAGTGTTTCTCTTCTTTAGTTTTCGAAGTTTCTGATGATAAATCCTCAAGCTCAGAGATTCTTTACTCAGCTGAGTCCAGCCTACTAATAAGCCATCAGAGGTATTCTTCAGTTATTTACCACATTTTTTACCACTACATTATGTTGAAGGTTCTTACGATGTCTGTCTTTCTGATTACATTACCCATCTACACTTGAATGCTGTCTACTTCATTCATTAGGCCCTTAGCATATTCTCCAGAGGTTTAAAAAAATTCCAAAATCATATCTTTGTCTGCTTCTGAAGCTTGCTCTGTTGACACAAATTGTATTTTTTTCTTTTTTTGGATTTTAGTATGCCTTGCAATTTTTTCCCTTTATTCTCATGCATGAAGCACCCATTAAAGGTGACTGCTGTTAGTATAGCTTTAGTAATGCGGTGATGAGGTGACAGGGCAGGTGATGCTCTCTTAGTCTCTTTAGGCTACTATAACAAAATACTTTAGACTGAGTAATTCATATACAACAGAGATTATTGCTCACAGATCTGGAGGCTGGAAAGTCCAAGACTAAAGGGGCAGGATATTTAGTGTTTGGTGAAGGTCAAACATTCAGACACTCGCAACGACTATAGTGACAGCAGCAGTCTTCAGGAATCATATGTGAGGGAAAAAACATTCAGACCACAGCAGGAGTGCTCGGGAATCCTATGTGAGGGAAAAACTTTCAAACCCTTCTAGCAGTGTTCTGCAATCCTATGTGAGGGACAAAAATTCAGAACCTCATAACTGTTCTGGAATCCTATGTGAGGTACAAACATTCAGACACCAGCAGAAGTGTTCTGGAATACTATGTGCGGGACAAACATTCAGACCCTCGTAGCACTGTTCTGGAATCCTATGTGAGTGACAAACATTCTGACCACGGCAACAATGCTCAGGAATCCTATGTGAGGGACAAACATTCAGACCCTCGTAGCAGTGTTCTGCAATCTTATGTGAGGGACAAACATTCAAACCACAGAAGCAGTGTTCTGGAATCCTACGTGAAGGAAAAACTTTCAGACCACAGCAGGAGAGTTCTGGAATCCTATGTGAGGGACAAACTTTCAGACCAAAGCAGGAGTGTTCTTAAATCCTATATGAAGGACAAACATTCAGACCCCAGGAGCACTGTTCTGAAATCCTATGATAAGGGCAAACATTCAGACCCCAACATGAATGTTCTGGAATCCTATGTGAGGGACAAGCATTAAGATCATAGCAGGAGTATTCTGGAATCCTATGTGAGGGACAAACATTCAGACCCTTGTAGAAGTGTTCTGGAATCCTATGTGGTTAACAAACATTGAGACCACAGCAGGAGTGCTCTGGAATCCTATGTGAGGGACAAACATTCAGACACCAGGAAGAGTGTTCTGGAATCCTATGTGAGGGAAAAACATTCAGACCACAGCAGGAGTGCTCGGGAATCCTATGTGAGGGACAAACATTCAGAACCTCGTAGCAGTGTTCTGGAATCCTATGTGAGGGAAAAACATTCAGACCACAGCAGGAGTGCTCGGGAATCCTATGTGAGGGACAAACATTCAGACCCTCCAAGCAGTCTTCTGGAATTCTATGTGAGGGACAGACACTCAAACCCCAGCAGCAGTGTTCTGGAATCCGATGTGAGGGACAAACTTTCAGACCCCCATAGCAGTGTTCTGGAATCCTATGTGAGGTACAAACATTCAGACCATGGCAATTCTGAAATGCTATGTGAAGGACAAACATTCAGACCCTCGTAGCAGTGTTCTGGAATCCTATGTGAAGGACCAACATTCAGACCCTCATAACAGTGTTCTGGAATCCTTTTTTGAGGGACAGACATTGAGACCCCAGCAGCAGTAGTCTGGAATCCCATGTGAGGGACAAACATTCACACCCCAGCAACAGTGTTCTGTAATCGTATGTGAGGGACAAGCATTCAGACCCCAGCAGCAGTGTTCTGGAATCTTATATGAGGGACAAACATTGAGACCCTCGTAGCAGTGTTCTGGAATCCTACGTGAGACACAAACATTCGTACCACAGCAGAAGTGTTCCGGAATCTTATGTGAGGGACAACCATTCAGATCACAGCAGGAGTGTTCTGGAATCCTTTGTGAGGGACAACCATTCAGACCACAGCAGGAGTGTTATGGAATCCTTTGTGAGGGACAAACATTCAGACCCCAGCAGGAGGGTTCTGGAATCCTGTGTGAGGTACCAACATTCAGACCCTCGTAGCAGTGTTCTGGAATGCTATGTGAAAGACAACCATTCAGACTCTCATAGCAATGTTCAGGAATCCTATGTCAGGGACATTCAGACCCCAGCCGCAGTGTTCTGGAATCCTATGTGACAGACAAACATTCAGACCACAGCAGGAGCGTTCTGGAATCCTATGTGACGGACAAACGTTCAGACCATAGCAGTAGTGTTCTGCAATCCAATGTGAGGGACAAACATTCAGAGCCCAGCAGCAGTGTTCAGGAATCCTGTGTGAGGGACCAACAATCAGACCCTCGTAGCAGTGTTCTGAAATCCTATGTGAGGGACAAACATTCAGAACCCAGCTGCAGTGTTCTGGAATCCTATGTGACAGAAAAACATTCTGACCACAGCAGCAGTGTTCTGGAATCCTATGTGCGGTACAAACTTTCAGACCACAGCAGGGGAGTTCTGGAATCCTATGTGAGGGACAAACTTTCAGACCCCAGGAGCAGTGTTCTGAAATCCTATGTTAAGGGCAAGCATTTATATCCCAGCGTGAATGTTCTCGAATCCTAGGTAAGGGACAAACATTCAGACCACAGCAGGAGTGTTCTCGAATCCTATGTGAGGAACAAACATTCAGACCACAGAAGGAGTGTTCTGGAATACAATGTGAGGGACATTCAGACCCTCTTAGCAGTGTTCTGGAGTCCTATGTGATGAACAAACTTTCAGACCACAGCAGGAGTGTTCTGGAATCCTATGTGAGGGTCAAACATTCAGACCACAGCAGGAGTGTTCTGGAATCCTATGTGAGGGTCAAACATTCAGACCCCAGCAGTAGTGTTCTGGAATCCTATGTGAGGGCAAACATTCAGACCCACGTGGCAGTGTTCTGGAATCCTAAGTGAGGGACAAACATTCAGAACCTCGTAGCAGTGTCCTGAAATCTTATGTGAGGGAGAGACATTTAGACCCTCGCAGCAGTGTTCTGGTATCCCATGTGAGGGACAAACATTCAGACCCTCCCAGCTATGTTCTGGAATTCTATGTGAGGGAAAGACATTCAAACCCTAGCAGCAGTGTTCTGGAATCTGATTTGAGGGGCAGACATTCAGACCCCAGCAGCAGTGTTCCGGAATGCTATGTGAAGGACAAACATTCAGACCATGGGAGCAGTGTTCTAGAATCCTATGTGAAGGACAAACATTAAGACTCTCGTAGCAGTGTCCTGGAATCATATGTAAGGAACAACCATTCAGACACCAGCAGAAGTGTTCTGGAATCCTAGGTGTGGGAAAAACATTCAGAACCTAGTAGCAGTGTTCTGGAATCCTACGTGAGGGACATACATTCAGACCACGGCAGCAGTGTTCTGGAATGGTATGTGAAGGACAAATATTCAGACCCTTGTAGCAGTGTTCTGGAATTCTATGTGAGAGACAAACATTCAGACCACAGCAGCAGTGTTCTGGAATCCTATATGACGGACCAACATTCAGACCCTTGCAACAGTGTTCTGGAATACTAGGTGAGGGAGAAATATTCACACCCTTGTAGCAGTGTTCTGGAATTCTATGTGACTGACAAACATTCAGACTCCAGCAGCAGTGTTCTGTAATCCTATGTGAGTGACAAACATTCAGACCCCAAGAGCAGTGTTCTGAAATCCTATGTTAAGGGAAACATTGAGACCCCAGCATGAATGTTCTGGAATCCTAGGTGAGGGACAAACATTCAGACCACGGCAGGAGTATTCTGGAATCCTATGTGAGGAACAAACATTCAGAACACAGCAGGAGTATTCTGGAATACTATATGAGGGATAAGCATTCAGACCCTTGTAACAGTGTTCTGGAATACTAGGTGAGGGAGAAATATTCACACCCTTGTAGCAGTGTTCTGGAATTCTATGTGAGGGAGAAGCATTCAGAGCACAGCAGGAGTGCTCTGGAATCCTATGTTAGGGACAAACATTCAGAACCTCGTAACATTGTTCGAGAAACCTATGTGAGGGACAGACATTTAGACCCTCGCAGCAGTGTTCTGGAATCCCATGTGAGGGTCAAACATTCAGATCCTCACAGCAGTGTTCTGGAATTCTATGTGAGTGACAAACTTTCAGATTCCAGCAGCAGTGTTCTGTATTCCTATGTGAAGGACAAACATTCAGAATCCAGGAGCAGTGTTTTGAAATCATATGTTAAGGGCAAACATACAGACCCTAGCATCAATGTTCTAGAATCATATGTGAGGGACATACATTCAGACCCTCGCAGCAGTGTTCTGGAATCCTAGATGAGGGACAAACATTCAGACCCCAGCAGCAGGCTTCTGGAATCCTATGTGGGGGACAAACATTCAGACAATGGCAGCAGTGTTCTGGAATCCTATGTGAGGGACAAACACTCAGAGCCTTGTAGCAGTGTTCTGGAATCCTATGTGAGTGAGAGTGCCTGGAGCCTACCCAACTTGACGCCCCCAAAGCCCTCACAGGGTCTGACCTCCCAGCATGCACCTGCCTCTCCCTGAACCCCAACTGCCCACCCTGCCTGTTCCCTGGCCTCCTTCATCCTGTGCAGCCCATAGACTGTGACCATCTCTGCAGCCACTCTGGCCCTTCCTTTACCTTTGTCCTGTCAGAATCTCTGAGCAGGATCTCCCAGGTCCATCCAAACACGTGCTTTGTCCACTTTTGACTAGGCCCTTGGGCATCACTGGGCTATCCCAGCTGTCCACAGGGCCTTCAATAATGCACATTGCACCTGGCTTATCCAAGCAGTGCTCAGCAGCCCACATTGACCAGGTCCCTGCTGACCAGGCCCCGCACATCAGGTCCTCCCTGATGACACCCTCACTGATTAGACCCTCATGACCAGGCCCCACTAACAAGGCCCCCACTGCCAGGCACACAATGACAAGGACTCCACTGACCACGACCTTACTGACAAGGCCTCACTGACAAGGCCTCACGGACCAAGTCCTTACTGACAAGTCCTCATTGACTAGGTCATTATTGACAAGGCCTCACTGATCAGGTTCCACTGATCATGACCTCATTCCCTGGCCCCCAAGATGAGGCCCCACTGACCAGGCCTCCAGGGAACAGGTTGCCACTGATCAGGCCCCTAATAACCAGGCCTAAGGTCACCAGATGCCCCCGACTGGGACCCTAGTGAGTAGACCCCACTGAACTGGCACCAAATGCTGAGATCCCCGCTGACCAGGTCACCCTGTAGACCAGTGCTACAAAAGTCACCACTGACCAAGTCCTCTCTGACAAGGACACTACAGATTAGGTCCCGCTGACAAGGTGCCCTGACCAGGGCCCCACTGACAAGGGCCTCACTGATGAGGACACGCCCACCAGGGTCTGCTGACTAGGTCCCATGTGCCCAGTCCTCCACTGAATAGCACCCCTTGACCTGGTCACCAGTGCCCCAGCCCATGCTGACCAGGCCAGCACTAAGCCCCAGCTGACCAGGTCTCCACTGATCAAGCCCCACAGCCCAGGTTTGCACTGACCAGACACCAAACAACTGGCAGCCAATAGGTCCCCACTCACCAAAACCCCCACTACTAGACCCCACTAATGAGACCCTCTCTAAGCAGACCCCTGCTGACCACGATCCCACTAAATAGTCCTCACTGACCTAGGTCCACTGACCAGGCCCACACTGATCAGGCCCCTCCTAACCACACCGGAAATCCAAGCAGCAATGACATGTTTCATATGCCACAAGTTGGAACAAGACAGAGAGAGGAAAGAGGTTCCACAGCCTTTTAAACTACTAGATCTCATGAGAACTCACGCACTATCAGGAGGATGGCATTAAGGGCTTGGTGCTTTGCCATTTGTGAAGGATCCACTCCCACCCCTTTATGATTAAAGCTTTTTCCACCTAGGCCCCGACTCTAACATTAGGGAGTGTACTTTCACATGAGTTTTGGAAGGGGCATAGAGAAAAACCGTATTATTCTGTCCCTGACCTCACAAATCTCATGTCCTTCTCACATTGCAAAATACAGTCATGCCTTGCCAGCAGTCTCCCAAAGTCTTAACTCATTTCAGCATTAACTCAAAGTTACAAAGTCCAAAGTCTCATCTGGGTCAAGGCTACATTCTCTTTTGCCTACGAGTCTCTGAAATAAAAAGCAAGTTTACTGCGTCTAAGGTACAATGATGGTACAGGCATTGTGTAAGCTTTCCATATCCAAAAGGGAGACATTTTCCAGAAACCTTCTTATTTTTATCTGAGGCCCCCTCAGCCTGGCCTTCACTGTCCATGTTTTTGTCAGCATTCTTGTCACAGCCATTTAACCAGTCTCTAAGATGGTCCAAAATTGTTCTCATCTGTCTGTCTTCTTTGGAGCCCTCCAAACTCTTCCAACCTCTACCCATTACCCAGTTCCGAAGTTGCTTCCACATTTTCAGGTATCTTTATAGCAATGCTCCAGTCCTCATTTGCCATTTTTGGTAAGATTTATTTTGAAAAAGAGGTTTAATTGGCTCATGGTTCTGCAGAGTGGACAGGAAGCTTAGTGCTTCTGCTTCTGGGGGGCCTCAGAAATCTTTCAATCATTGTGCAAGATAATGAAAGAGTGAATTGTCTCACATGGCAAGAGGAAATCACGGAGAGTAGGGAGTGATATAGAGTTTTCAGTGGCCAGATCTCACGAGAATTCACTCATGATTGTGAGGACAGTACCAAGGGGATAGTGCTGAACCACTCATGAGAAATTTGCCTTCATGATTCAATCACCTTATACCAGGATCCACCTCCAACATTAGGAAGCATAACTCAACATGAGATTTGGTGGGGACACATATTCGAATTGCCTCATCAGTCTTTGAGTATAAAGACATCCATAGCAGGCTTTATCCAGCCAGGTTCTTTGGGATTCTTTCTAGGGTTTCAGGTCTATAGCATATCCACTAAAATATTCCTACTTCAAAAGGCAATAAAGTAAGTGGTATTATCATTCTTCAAAAAGTTATAATGGTAGTGTAGGCATTCATAGTATGATTTAGTTCATTTGCTACTGTTTCTATTCTATCACCATATTAACACTTTCCTACACAATTCTATATTCAGCTGGGTTTCAGTTGAGCACAAAGTCATCCTTGTACTACCACCGATAGCTGGCACTAGCTCTTTGATACTGTTATCATTCTGCTGTAGAAAGTACCTGTGAACAGGAAAAAGTCCACAATAGAATAGCTAGTCATTCAACACTATCAAATTTTAGGTGACTTTTTGAAAAAATAGTATCTCTTGTTGCAAGAAATGGTCCATCTGTGATTTCAAGTCTCTCGCTTGAGTGAATTGGATGGAAGTGGTGAATTTCAGCCAAAGTGGCCAGAGAAATCCTGTTCCTGTGATAATGACGCCATCAGCCTCTGCACCTCTGTCTTCCCTTCTGCCACATGTTGCCTGTTCTCCGTGACTTTGGTAAGAGCTTCCTTGTGTATGAGGATGATGTCCAGGATGTTGGTCTGGTGTCCCTGAGACAGCACTAACAGGTCCATGGCTGGGTCCAGGTCCTTCCTGGACTCATTGGCAAGGAGCTTACTGATGTTCTTGAAGGCATCTCTGGTGAAGTGGATGGCCTAGTCAAGTTCCAAGGCCTGGCTGAGGCTGAAGAAAAACTGGCCACCTTCTGATGCTCTTTCTAAAAGCCTGTCACTGTCATCTGCTTGCTTGTCAACTCATTGGCTGTGAGGATGAGCTGAGTGGCCTGTGTCCATCTTCTTGGGGAAGCATTTGAAGCCATCAGTCTTGCTCTCCCACCCCTAAAGGTTGATGGTCACCACCTGGGGGTGTGCTGAGGGTCAGAAAGAAGCCAGCACTCACTATCTCATCCTTCTCAGCCTTCCTCTTGCACTCTGTCCAGGCTGTCCCTTCAGTGTTGGTGGGATACGTCAGAAAGCGATGGAAGATGTGGCACTGTGCCCACACCCAGAAGCTGGCCATGTGGTTGGCTCATCCACCAGAATGGATGCTCTGGGTGCTCTTTAAGCCAGCTTGGCCTTGCCTGGCATGCACAGGCCCCAGGTTCCGACATGTTGCTCCGAGTAAGCTTGTCCTGCCTTGGGCCAAATTCTGTCAGGCCAGGGCCACAAAAGGCCGAGTCCCACGGGTGGTAATACTGGCTGCTTTCTGCACTTCCATATAAAGACCTCCTGAAGCTGGCCTGTGGTCTACCTCTTTGCAACCAAGAAGCCCACAGTGCCATATGAACCCTTAGGCATGGACTGGAGCCCCTGAGGAAGCACACACCCTGCTCCTGAGCCTGCTGCCCATTTTCTCTGGGTGGCTCCATTTGTGTCACAGTTGTTGCACAGACTTGTGCATGCCAGGCAAGGCCAAGCTGGCTCAAAAAGCAACCGGCCACCTCTGCAAGGTTGTGCCAGGAGCCGGTGGACCGGCCACCAACCTCACTTGCTGCCGGTCAGGTTACATCAGTTCTTCTACCCTAGAGGTAGGGCCCCAGTGTCATATGCTTTTCCTCAGGACTCTGCTCTATCAGTCATCAGGCGGCAACCACTCAGGCTGTGGGAACCTGGCCATCCCTCCTTCCTTGAGTAGCTGAGGTTGCTGGCTTGTCTGCCTGCTACAGGTGCAGCCTTGCAGATGTGGCTAGTTGCTCTGAGCCAGCTTGGCCTTGCCTGGCATGCATAGGCCCCAGGTACTGACACTCTGCTCCAAGTCAGCTTGTCCTGCCTTGGGTCAAATTCTAAGTCTGGCCAGGGCCACAGAAGGCCCAGTCCCCTGGGTGCTAATCTTGGCTGCTTTCTGCACTTGAACATAATGTCCTCCTCAAGAAAGCCTGTGGTCTGCCTGTTGGCGACCAAGAAACCTACAGTGCCATACGAGCCCTGAGGCACGGACTGGAGCCACAAAGGCAGTGCACGCCCCGTTCCTGAGCCTGCTGATCATTTCCTCTATATGGCTCCATTTGTAGCACACTTGTTGCAGCGAGGCTTGTGTACGCCAGGCAAGGCCAAGCTGGCTCAAAGAGCAAGCAGCCACCTCTGCAAGGGTGTGCCAGGAGCAGATGGACCAGCCGCCAACCTCACTCACTGCCAGATGTGGTATATCAGTTCTTCTACCCTAAAGGTGGGGCCAAGAGGCAGACCACAGGCCATCTTGAGGAGGACTTTATGTTCAAGTGCAGAAAGCAGGCAGGATTACCACCCTGGGGACTCACCCTTCTGTGGCCCACAGTGCCATATGAGCCCTGAGGCATGGACTGGTGCCATCTGCTTTATACAAAAATTAACTTAAGATGGATTAAAGAGTTAAATATGCCACCTGCTTTTCCTCAGGCCTCTGCTCCATCAGCCATCAGGAGGCAGCCACTCAGGCTGTGGAAACCTGGCCATCCTGGCTTCCTTCAGTGGGTGAGGTTGGTGGCTGGTCCACCTGCTCCAGGCACACCCTTGCAGAGGTGGCTGCTTGCTCTTTGAGCCAGCTTGGCCTTGCCTCGCATGCACAGGCCCCACCTACTGACACACTGCTCTGAGTGACCTTGTCCTGCCTTGGGCTAAATTCTCTCAGGCCAGGGCCACAGAAGGCCGAGTCCCCTGGGTGGTAATCCTGGCTGCTTTCTGCACTTGTACATAAAGTCTTCCTCAAGATGGCCTGTGGTCTGCCTCTTGGCAACAAAGAAGCCTGCAGTGCCATAGGAGCCCTGAGGCATGCACTGGAGCCCCAAAGGCAGTGCACACCCTGCTCCTGAGCCTCCTGCTCCTTTCCTATATATGGCTCCATTTGTAGCACCGTTGTTGCACCGAGGCTTGTGCATGCCAGGCAAGCCCAAGCTGGCTCAAAGAGAAACCAGCCACCTCTGCAAGGGTATGCCAGGAACAGGTGGGCCAATCACCAACCTCACATGCTGCCAGTCACAGTACATCCGTTCTTCTGCCCTAGAGTTAGGGCCCCAGTGCCATCTGCTTTTCCTCAGGACTCTGCTCCATCAGCCATCAGGTGGCAGCTACTCATGCTGTTGGAACCTGGCCATCTGGGCTTCCTTGAGTGGGTGAGGTTGCTGGCTTGTCCGCCTGCTTAAAGGTACTATGGGGATAGAACACTGAAATAATAATAATGCATTTTTCAAACAAATTAATTCCTTGATTTTCAAACAAATTGAAGACAAAAGAAACTCATGATTCAAATGAATACATATGGCTCATTTTATTCAATATTTATGCTTACAGAATATATGCAAATAAGACATTTCCATGATTAATATTAGTATTTAAGACTGATAAACTTTTGAGTGGGCAGTTAAAGCTTATCTTCTACATTTTCTAACTTCAGAAATGCTTTTGTTTGAAAGTTGGGTGACAAAGTTTCAAGGAGATTAAGTCCCAGTATTCCTATTTTAAATCTCTCAGCTTGTGCAGGCAGGGCAGGTAAACATGAAGTTTTTAAGGATAGAAGGGTCCTGCGAGATAGCAGAATATGTCTGCTACATAACAGGTACTCAGGTTATGTTTGATGAATAAATGGAATGAAAGAATGGATAAATACAGTTGGGGAGTTCAATATTTTTAAATAAACTCCTATAAAGCAATATTTTTGCAATAGTAATATTTATATGTTATTTTTATTTAAGAATACAATTAAAATGAAATGATTAATCTATCATTGTTTGCATAAATTGAATGAATACATAAGAAAAACATATGTACATAATAAAATATATAGATAATAAAATCTGGAAACAGATAAAAATATTCCCTTTTTACTTCTGAAGAGGCTAAAAGTTCAAAGAAGATAACAATACACTCAATAATGATAAAAAATAGAAAGTGAGAAATTATTTTTAATATTGTAAGATTCATATTCCTGTCTTCCCAAGGATTATTCCTTTATTAATAAACTTTACTAGAAGTTTTGTACATGCTCACTGCAGCAATCGCAGATAAGAAAAAGGAAAAGAACTTTACTTAAAATACATATGCTCAGAAATTACAAATTTTATATTTTGTACATATTTTTTGATAAAACAAGACCATAGTATATTTGTATGTATAACTTAATTGATTTTTTTCTCACTAGCTATAACAAAATACATCTTCGCACATCAATATACTTCTGTATCTATTGCCACCTTCAATGGTCACATATTATTCCATCCTGTGGATGCAACTGAAGTTTATTTATAGGATCCATTCTTTGGGTTCTTTTTAAAATAAGTGAGGTGAAAAATAAAGTGCATGTATCTTTATTTCCTAAGGGTGTTTTAGTATAATGGAATTGATGGGTAAAAGGCATACATATTTTTTAATTGTAGTACTTACCACCAAATTATCTATTTGAAAAGTAATCAGCAACTGAAACTTTAAGCAGGAGTATAAAACATCCTCACAAATATTGTGGATAGAAAACTGTTTCATTCCTCTTTTAATTTAAATTCTTATACCAGAAATGCGAAGGCCTTTTTCCTATGTACACAAGTAACTTGCAGATCTGGAAAAGTGTACTTTGCCCAATTTTAGAGTGTTTGATGATTTGATTTGAAAGAATTCCCTGTCAAATGAAAATGTACTTTACATCTAATGTGTATATATAACTGATATATATGACATATTATATCTGGTATATATGTATACGTATCAGTAATGTATATATATATATCTTATATATATATATATCTCTTATGATATATAATAAACAACATAGGCCGGGCGCGGTGGCTCACGCCTGTAATCCCAGCACTTTGGGAGGCAGAGGCGGGCAGATCACTTGAGGTCAGGAGTTCCAGACCAGCCTGGTCAACGTGGTGAAACCCCCTCTCTACTAAATATACAAAAATTAGCCAGGCACGCTGGCACCTGCCTGTAATCCAAGCTACTTGGGAGGCTGAGGTAGGAGAATTGCTTGAACCCGGCAGGCAGAGGTTGCAGTGAGCCAAGATTGTGCCATTGGACACCAGCCTGGGGAAAGAAGCGAGACTCCGACTCAAAAACAAAAACAAAAGAATATAATGAATTCCCTATAAAATGAAAACATACTTTTCATCTGAAAATACATATATATATATATATATATATAATATAGTAAATATTTTTCAAGTAAGCTCTCTTATCTGAGAACTTTTTGCCTACTGAAATAACTCACGGTATTTTTGATAGGGGAACGAGTTCTCTCATTAGGCACCTCCTATAATGTATATAAACCATGTTTTCAACGTGTACGTTAAAAATAACAACACTGTGTATGCTTAACTTTGTGAGTTAAATCACTCAAATTCTCCAACTGCTCCAGCCATGGAATTATGAGGGATGGAAAACAGCTGAGAGTCCGTTTGGCTCCGCCGCTCTGAGGGTGCCCGGAGCCCTGAAAGGCCCCGTCCCAGGGGCTGCAGGGAAGCCGGGCCTGGGGACCCCGTCCTACCCCGGGCTGAGCCCCCGCTACCTGTGCTGCTTGTCCAGGGTGTCCAGGTCTCCGCTCCTGTGCGCCAGGCAGCGCTCCACCCCCGCGGCGTCGCCCTTGACAGCTGCCCTGTGGATCTTCTGCAGTTCGGAGTCCCGTATTCGGTATCCGGAACCCGTGTAGACATGTTCTATGGAGCCGTGGGCCGTCTGGCCCCTGCGGCTCCCGAAGCCGAATAACTTCATAGTGGTGACTTCTCAGACCCCCAACCTCCGTCTCTTGAGCGGGGGCAGCTCCCTGTCACCTTTTCACCCACCCCCTCCCTCGACCCCGGCCGACCCAGCCCCAAATCCCCTATCCAACCCCAAATCCCTGATCCAACCCCAAATCCTCGATCAACCCCCAATCCATGATCCCAAATCTGTGATCTACTCCACAGTCCGCGATCCAGCCCGGTCCACCACAGCCTTCAGCAGCGACACTCGCAGCCTCCGACCTCTCAGACCGAGTGAGCCTCGCAAAGCCGTTGGGCGCGCGCCTGCACCGCGGTTGCTGCCCGGCTCCCGGAAGCCGCTCCCCGGCAGCGCGCGCCGGCAGGTGGGGCTGCAGCTCTGGGCGGGCGCCGATGGGCTCGCAGGTCCTCTTGGGATCGCCCGGGCGGCCCCAGGATCGCAGGAGCGCCGCCAGCCCGGCCTGAGAAGGAGGGCCTGTCTGGCCTTGCAGCCCGCCCCGCTCCTCCTCGGAAGGGAGATAGGGTGCTGGCAAGGGCACTCCGCTGCCACCTGGGTGGCTTCGCAGATGACCCGGCTTCACGCTGAGGCTCTGGCCCTGGAGTCTGTGTGGCTAGTGTCAGGTAGCTGGAGAGGCATGGAGGGAGAGTCAGGGGCTGCTCCTTCCCCCACCAGCCCTCACTGCTGCCAGTGCCCCACGGGCAGTTTGCAGCGGCAGATCTGGCACTGGCGTGGGACGGCGGAGCTTCCCTTGGATGGCCTCAGGGTCGCAGAGCGCACAGCCCACCTGGCCTCAAGTTCCGCTCCTCTTGGGCATCTCTCTGGATCCTGGGCCCGGGAGCTGGGCACTCTGTATCCACATGGATGAAACTGAGCGGCTGCTGGCGGGGCCCGTCGCCTGATTTTGCCGCCTGGGGTTCTGGCCTCAAGATCCACGCTACTGGGGGGTGGGCCTGGTCTGGGGTGTCCAGTCACTTACTCCCGGTGCACCACGTCTGGACTGCAGCTGCGGCTCCGATGCTGGCGTCAGCTGGCGGGCCTGGTACCTGATGTCCTCAGGGTCAAGTGCATCGCCCGCCCACTTGAGGGGTTGCTGTGACTTGGCCTCCTCCAAGAACTCAGGGGCCACCAGGGCTGGCTCCTCGTGGTAACTGGGATGGTATTGAGCAGCAGGTTTTCACCCTGGTGCCACTGCTGTGCGGACTGCCTGACTTGGGCGCCCAGACACTGGCCTCAGGGTCCGCGTGGCAGGTGTGTGTGCGGGTAGGGTGAGTGGCACGGAGGGTCAGGGGTTGCTCCGTCATCTCTGCCTGTGTGCAACTTGCAGTTTTGCAGTTTTCTGCAGCAGCTGAGGCGCTGGCGTGGGAAGGCGGAGCTCCCCTGGATGGCGTCAGGTTTGCAGGCACAGAGCACAGCCCAGGCCCGAGGGTCCGCTCAGGGGCGATGGTGGTTGAGTTCTCCGTGGAAACTGGGATGGGGTGAACGGCCAGTTCCCGTCCTTTGGCCGCCTGGCCAACTACCAGACTTAGCCGCTGCCGCCCAAGCATCTGTCTCTGGGGTTGCCGCTACTTGGGTAGAAGTGAGTGT
Organism: Pan paniscus; assembly: GCF_029289425.2. Lineage (NCBI taxonomy): Eukaryota > Metazoa > Chordata > Mammalia > Primates > Hominidae > Pan > Pan paniscus. Next base: position 1,047,363 of record NC_073271.2, read on the forward strand.
CGGGGTGGGGCATGGAGCATCACCAGTTGCCAGGCCAGCACTGTCTTTGCAACATATTCAGATGGCGGCGGGCAGCTCGGGCACCGGCATGGGCTGGCGAGGCTCCCCTGGATGGCCCTCAGATCGCTCACAGCATTGTCCCAGGGCTTCCTCGGCCTGTGCCAGGTGAGCAAGGTGCGGGGAGCTTCCAAGGCTTCTATCCCAACTCTACCTATTTCTAGCTATTTTCTCTTGAGTTATTTTGCGTCTATCTCAGTTTTATTTGCAAAAATAGTATATGCAAAATACATCGAGTGAATGTACATCAGGCATATAGAAGATCTGGCAGAAACACGTTTTCTCATGCCCATTTCCATTCAATATTTGAACACAGAGGCTTCCATGGTTTTGATTCTTTCCACAAAAGGATAGTTTTGTCTGTTTTCACCATTTACATAAGTGAAACTATAAATTATATAATTTTTATGTTCATTCACTAAACATGCTTGTGACATCATTTTGTTCCTATTGATTATTCATTAACTTTATTTTGTAATACTCAATTTTATGACTATACCACAGGTTTGAGGCCTTTGCTTGTTTTGTTTATAATCCACTCCACTATTGATAGACACAAAAGCAGTTTCTGATTTGAGGCTATCATGAATAAACCTGCTACGAACAAATCAGATATACACATTTTTCTGTAATAATATTTTCACTTTTCTTGAGTTTAAGTACATAAGAGTGGATTTTCTGGGTTATAAAATAAGTATACATTTGGCATTGTATGAAATGGGGAGACATTTTCCTAAGTGGTTGTGCCATCTTAAACTACAATGAAAATGTTTGAGAGAATCAGTTCCACTTTCTAACCAATACTTGATGCTGTCAGTTGTTTTAGTGTTATCCATTCTTATGGGATATAACTGCTGAGTAGCTGTCTGCCTTCCCAATAACACGGAAAATTGAGGGCCCAGAGGACAGTTTTATTTTCATATTTGACATCTTCTATTATTTTTTATAGAAGGGTGATTTGGGTAGTAAAATTGTCTTTCAATTTTCTAGGTTGTCTCTGAATCTTACTGGTGTTCCTTGTCCTAAACCACATTCAGAAATTTTCACGACCAACTTCTTTTTATCTTTGTCATACCAGGCCAATGAGGGACTGCATTCCTGAGACTTTTTAAGTACTTTTTGTGTGTATGATGGTCTAATAATCATAGCCTTAAAACTTTCTGGCTGGACATGGTGGCTCATGGCTGTAATCCCAGCACTTCGAGAGGCCAAGGCGGGTGGATCACCTGAGGTCAGGAGTTCGAGACCAGCCTGATCAACGTGGAGAAACCCCAACTCTACTAAAAATAAAAAATTAGCTGCGCATGGTGGCACATGCCTGTAATCCCAGCTACTTGGGAGGCAGGAGCTACTTGGGCTGAGGCAGGAGAATCGCTTGAACCCAGGAAGGGTTGTAGTTAGCTGAGATCACACCATTGCACTCCAGCCTGGGCAACAAGAGTGAAATTCCTTCTCAAAAAAACAAAAAAAGAAAGAAAAAAAGAATCTCAGACTTCTGGGAGACACTGAATTTGTGAGTGTGTACAGCATGTCACAATAACTTTTTTTTTTTTTTGAGACCAAGTCTCACTCTGCTGCCCAAGCTGGAGTGCAGTGGTCCATCTCAGCTCACTGCAAATTCTGTCTCCTGGATTCAAGCAATTCTCCTGTCTTGGCCTCCCGAGTAGCTGGGATTACAGGTGCTGCAACCATGCCTGGCTAATTTTTGTATTTTTAGTAGAGACAGAGTTTCACTTATTGGCCAGGCTGGTCTCAAACTCTTCACCTCAGATGATCCACCTGCCTCAGCCAATGGGTGGAGTGTTAACTCAAAATGCGCACATTGAATACTGAGGAAAATGTATAGCCATCATCACCAGCAGCTGAGATGCCAGTTGAGATACCAGAAATGCCCCAGCATGTAACTCCTCTTTTAATTCACACACACACACACACACACACACACTCACGGTAACCACTTCAGGATGGACACAGAAACAGTCACAGTCTTTTTTGGGAGCACACTCCCCTGTGACACTTAGATCCTAATGCTGACTCCAATTCCCTCCTGGGACCTCCCCTCTCCTTGCAGCATGCTGGGCTTTCCCTTAGAAAACCCCATATCATTTCCTTCAATGGAACATGAATCAGCTTCACCCACAGTGTCTGCATGTCTCTGTCCATAGCAAACGTTTTTATTACCTTAAAATATAGATTTTTACCTTAACTAGCCAAGACCTAGGACCCTTTTTCCAAGCTCTTTTAGATGAAGTAATAAATGCAAATATTAGAGATGTGTATATGTGTATAAATATAAGGAGAAACGATGTTGCCTAGTTGTACAAATTAGCTTTAATAAAACTCCTGATTTAAATTATTTAATTGTGAGAAGGGCGATTCTAACTCAACACACCAACGAAATAAAAGCCTTATCCCTCTGCTCCGCCAAAATATCCCATTTAGAGCCTGTGTGTGTGTGTACACACACGTGTGCACTCATCCCCACCTGACCGTATCAAATTATTATTTAAACTAGATATTTTTACTTCGTTGCATAGTAGTAATGGTTTCTGGAATGAAAAAATAAAAAACAGGAGAATAAAACTGTTTAAATGTATCTCCGGGTGAACGCTGTGGCCACTGCATGGACCCCGCCGATGGCGCCCAGTACCTGTGTCTCAGGAAGAGGCTCTGGCGGGTCCTCCGCCTGAGGCCGCGCCCCTGGTACCTGTCCCGCGTCCACGTGAACGCGAAGCGCATTCACCATCCCCTCCCTGAAACAGCGGTCCCCGAAGTGCTCCACAGGCAGGGCCGAGCTGGGCAAGGGGGAGCTCAGCCCCTGCACGGGCCGCCCTGAGCGGCGGAGACGCAGGAAGAGCTCGCCGGCTCCACCAGCCCCTACCCCAGATGCGGGACCTCAGACCAGTGAGGACCTGGAGCCCCCGCCCCACGGTTGCCAGGAGGTGGACAGGGGCAGCTCCTGGGGGGCTACCGCCCCGAGGCCATTCCGCCAGAACTTGAGCGACCTGGGAAGGCGCAGTGCCCTGCCCTTGAAGAGGAACCTGTGTCCTGGAGGCAGCACCCCGGGAACTCCTCCTCCGAGGACACCGCAGAGGCAAGTGACTCTGGCGGCGCAGGTCTGGCTTTCCCGTCCACGGAGGAGAGCTGTGGGGCTGGGTGAGCTGGACCAGGAAGCACGGCTGGCTGCTCTCGGCCTCCGATGGGGAGTGGACAGCTTAGGGGGTTGCCGCCGTGCCAGCCGGCCTGCTGGCCACTCTGGGCTTCATCACAGCCTCACCTGCCTGCGCAGGCACCTAGCACTGCAGGCTGGAGCTTCTGGCCATGCTGGTCAACTTCCCCAACGAGCCTCTGCTGCCTGGGAACAGCAAGGCCAGAGCTACACCGCCCTGCACTTGGCAGCCATGTACCTTGGAGATGGTGAAGCTGCTAGTGGGGACATAGGACGCCGATGTGGACATCAGGGACTACATTGGGAAAAGGGCCTCCCAGCATGTGAGTCAGAGCATCACAGAAGAGATTGAGACCCTGATGGGAGTCCTGGACAAGGACGATGGGGAGAGCACCGCCAGCAGCGGGGATGGGTACTGGAAGATTTAAAAGCTGCCCCCTCCATCTCACCACCTACAAACTCTCACACGTCCTGGAAGATGGGTGGACCCTCTCCACCATCACCACTTGGCTGAAGGTGGTCCAGATGTGAAGCCAAGGATTCCAGGGCGCACAGCCTCGGGCAGGACTAATGGACTTAAAAAACACAGGCTCAACAAAATCCACTTCACAACCCAGATGGTTCCCATCGCACCCTCTTTCAGGGACCCAGAGCAACCACTGGAAGAGAAGGAGTAGGAACACTCTCTTAAAGTCCACTTATCCTACTCCTTCAAATTAAGACCAAAGTCCAATGTATTTAGGTAAAAAATAATTTCTTTTAGAAAATGCTAAGGTTTGTCTTCTGAAATTTAATAACAGAAACAAAAAAAGAACATTAGACGTCAGGAAGTGAGACCAGAAAAGACAAACTAAACTATCCTTACTAGGTTGGAATGGATGGGGTGGAGTTCCCATCAGGCTAGCATTCCGGGGAAAGTGTTTTTTTTTTTTGTTTGTTTGTTTGTTTTTGTTGTTGTTTTTTTTTTTTTTTTTGGCGGTGGGGGGAAGGAGTCTCGCTCTGTCACCCAGGCTGGAATGCAGTGGCGCCATCTCCGCTCACTGCAAGCTCCTCCCCTCGGGTTTATGCCATTCTCCAGCCCCAGCCTCCCAGTAGCTGGGACTACAGGCGTCCGCCACCACACACGGCTAATTTTTTTGTATTTTTAGTAGAGACAGGGTTTCACCGTGTTCTCCAGGATGGTCTCTATTCCTGACCTCGTGATCCACCCGCCTCGGCCTGCCAAAGTGCTGGGATTAGAGGCATGAGCCACTGCGCCTGACCGGATTTCTTTTTAAGAGATTCATCATACTTTGACCTGTGCCCCATTTCCCTCCTCCACCTGTCTGACCTGGCGTTCCTATTTCCGGAGACCAGAAGTGGGGGGAAGAGAAGGGATGACTGTTTCTTTGCTTCCACCATTCCTGCATTCCACGCAAAGGAAGGAATATTGCACTTTTAATTATCTGTTTTATTAAGTGGTTACTCTTTCAAGGACAAAAAAAAATGCAAATTTGTACAAAACAGGTAGTATTTGTAAGTGCAAGTACTACATGCTGTCTTGTTCTTTTACCAATTGCATTTGCATTTTAAGGTACTACTGGTACAGCCACGGTGGAGAACAGTTTGGAGGTTCCTCTAAACACTGAAAATAGAGGTGCCACATGATCCAGCAATCCCACTGTTGGATATATACCCCCAAAATAAGAAATGAGTATATCGAAGAAATTATCTGCACTCCCATGTTGGTTGCACCACTGTTGACAATAGCTAAGATTTGGAAGCAACCTAAGTGTCCATCAACAGGTTAATGTATTAAAGAAAATGTGGTAGATACACACAGTGGAGTATTATTCAGCCCTAAAAAAGGATGAGATTCAGTCATTTGCAACAACATGGAAGGAACTGGATATCATTATGTTAAGGGAAATAAGCCAAGCATGGAAAGGCAGACATTGCATGTTCTCACTTATTTGTGGGATCCAAAAATCAAAACAATTAAACTCATGGACATACTAAGTACTAGGGGGCTGGTGGGGGATACAGGGCACGGGTAATGGGTACAAAAACAGGCAGAAGGAATGAATAAGACATACTGTTTGATAGCACAACAGGGGGACTCTAGTCAATAATTGTACATTTTAAAATAACTAAAAGAATCTAATTGGATTGTAACACAAAGGATGCATGCTTACAGGGATGGATACCCACTCTCCATGATGTGATTAGTTCATGTTGCATTGCCTGTATCAAAATATCTCATGCACCCCATAAATATATATGCCTATTATATACTCATAAAAATGCTTGAAAATAAAAATAAAGGAACTACTGAAGGTCAGGTCAGAGTGGAAATGCAAAAATACTAATTAGAGAAGAATGTGAATACAACAGGAAACCTGTTGGTATTCTATTTATATTGTAAGCAGCAGTTCAATTGTTTTGTAAAAGCAATTTCAATTTTAATCACTGAACTAAAGAAATGGGCAACGCTGACTTCCGTAATATAGGTTCTACCTAACCATCTCTAACACCGCTGTCAAGGAGGACCAGTGTTAAGGTACATTACTAACAACCACACAAATTTTTAAAAGAAAAGAACACTCTAAACAGCCTATGGTACTTTGAAATGAAATATTGCCTCTCATTCTCACTTGTGTTGCCATTCCAAAAGTTTGAATTTGCTGAGGTTTATATTCTGGGTATTACATAACCATTGATTCTATTTGGCATAACCTTATTAAATGGTGCTCAGAGCTGAATTACCTACAAAAACTTTCTGGTTTAATTAGCATAAATTGTTATAAATATTAGTGAGCCCATATTTCTGCGATATAATTAAACCAACTTAATGATTCTCACATAAGTTGTCAATTTATTTTACTAATGCATTCATAATCGATGCTTTGTAGCAACATTTTTCAAATGTTTAAAATGCTAAATCTTCTCAATTTTCCAATATTTTCTTGAGTCTATTAGATACCTATAGTGTAGTTACTGAATAGCTGGGAAACAAATACACCTAGTTAGAAATGGCACTGCTTTATAAAAGGCACTAGAGAAAAGACGAGACTATTTCTATATTTAAATGCTGCTGGCAAGTGAATTCCTTTGTATATAAATGAAAGATACCATTCATTAAAATGAAAGACTTGTTTTAAGTGTGATTCTTACATTTCATTCATTTATGATAGAGTAAATGGCTTTATAATTACTTTAAAATTTAACTCACTAGTACATTAAATCTGTTCATTGCAAGATTAGAATCAACTGTGAGGGGAGCTAATTTAAACAAGCCCTTCCTTAGTCTTATTGAGTCTCATATTTGCTGAAAGTACCTACAGCTTGCAGGATAAGGGAGTTCATGGACCATAGGGTGAGTGAACCCATGCACAGATTGCAAACTGCCCAGTGTTACAACATTTAGGATTTTTAGACCTTTAATTTTCCAAGTAATAGAAATTTGTTACAGGTTCATCACATCTTTGTCTAAATGGCAACTGAATTTCTTTAAAGATATGTTAAAAAAAAAGGCATAAAACTATGAATTATTATCCATTTGTGTGCCTCTATTTTTGCTTTAGAATTATGGAAGTGGACCCTGTGAATTTGGGAAACACTGTTATGTATACACATAGGTGAAAAACAATCTAACATTGTGTAAATAAAAATACTTTTTTTGAATTTGAAAAACATCCATTTGTTCTAAATCTATATGTATTTTGTGTATCTAGTACAGAATAAGCTGTAACTTCTCATTGAGTAATCTTAGGTTTTACAGATATGTAAAGCTGAAGCAACTCTAAAGAGTAGACACTTCAGAACAGGAAGGTTCTGGTCAATGTTGAGAGTAGACACTTTCACTGAAGGTTCTGGTGAAATGTGGGTAAGTAATTGCTTGAAATCTATAATTTGCTATATAGTTAACTATTAAGTTAAAATGTCATTTACCATGCTTTTTACACTAAAAGCTTTAACTTTTCTGAGAAAATAATATTTTAAATGTTCAATTATTACTTCTGAGGAAAGCTACTTCTAGCATTCTTTGTCATGATGTGCTTGTGTGCAGTAAGCAGAGCATTTTCAGCCACTTACCTCTACATTCTTCCTGTTTTTCAATTTCTGATTTAGATTATAAAAGGCAAATGGTTAATTTAATTTGATACTCAGAGTTGTGTTTACCTTTAATGGACAAATATGTGTCAGATACTTTGATGGTTATTGATATGACACCGTGTGGTTAAACAACGCAAGTATGTCCATGTGTTTCTTATAGGGTACACTTGAAACTAGTGGTGTTTATGCAGTTCACTTATGTAACTTGAAAATCTGGTACTATTGCATTCAGGACTGGAATCTTGGAGTTTAGGTGTCTTGTCTCTCATTTTGAAAATAAGTGAAAGTTGAGAATGTAAAATCTATAAAGTTCATTTTTTTAACTAGGAAAAAAACACAAATTAATGACAGACACCAAATTACAAATCCAAAAAGCTCAGAGAACACCAAGTAGGATGAATATTTTAAAAATATACCTAGGAATATCATATTCAAACTGTAGAAAACCTGTAACAAAGATAAAAGATTAAAATAAGGCAGAGGAAGAAACACAGTGTCTACAGAGAAACAGACATAAGAATTACATTGGACTCCTGTTTAGAATCCATGCAAGTAAGAAGTGTTTAAAAAATTAGATTACAGTGGGTATTTTTTATCCAAGTATTCATTATCTAAAACTGCAAAGCAAAAATAATTGTAACAAGAACACATTCACTAGCAATCTGAGCACTCATGATATTAGTGTCTGTTCTGGAGAGAATTATGTCCCCCCAGAATTCCTAACCTGAAGCCCTATCTCCCAGTGTGACTGTATTTGGAGAAGGAGCTTTTAAGAAGGTAAAGGTTAAATACGGGCAAAAGGGTAAGGCCCTAATCTGTTAGGACTGGGGTCATCATCCAAAAAGGAAGAGACACAAGAGATATCTCTCTCTCTCTTCTCTCTCTCTGCCCCCCTCCTTCTCTCTCCCTGCGTCTCTCCCTCTCTCTCTCCCTCCCTCCTTCTGTCTCCCTCCCTCTCTCCCTCTCTCTCTCCCTCTCCCCACATACATTTGTTAAATTGAGGTTTTTTGTTAGAACATATATAGTGGCATTTTAATATAGTGTTACTCTACTTAAAACACACACACACACACACACATACATTTTTGATAAATTCTTTTTTGAGGATAAGGCCGGGCATGGTGGCTCACACCTGTAATCTCAGCACTTGGCGGGATTATCATCTGAGGTGGGTGGATCATCTGAGGTCAGGGGTTCAAGACCAGCCTGGCCAACATGGTGAAACCCGTCTCTATTAAAAATACAAAAAATTAGCTGGGTGTGGTGGCAGGCACCTGTAATTCCATTTACTCAGAATGCTGAAGCAGGAGAGTCCCTTGAACCCAGGAGGCGGAGGTTGTGGTGAGCCGAGATTGCACCATTGCACTCCAGCCTGGGCAGCAAGAGCAAAACTCCGTCTCAAGAAATATACAATAAAATAAAAATAAAAAAACACAAAACTGGGATGTGTCCCTGTCTTTTAGGCAGATATACTTTACCATTACTAAAATTGAGCTTCAGAAACATTAAGCATGCTACACAAACTTAGCTGGAAATGAATACTGAAATGGAAGTTTGAATCCAAGATGATTTCTTTTCAATCCCATGCTAATGCCGTTAACTCCTATAGACCCTTCTCAGGGGCAGCCAGAGAGACACTAGCCCACACTGATGGACGGACAGACGTGGGCAGGGTCCGTGTCACTAAACCACGAACCACTGCCACAGCTGCCTACAACAGACACATCAGATGACACTGCAGGCAAATAAATGATTTTCACTGAGGACTTACTGGTTTTAATAATAGGTCCTGGTGTAGAGAAGTCCCTCAACCTATTGTGCAATGAGTTTTGAGAAGCGGGTAAGCTGTATGTTTTGTGGTTTTGTTTCATAAATGCATCTACAGGAAGACCAATATTGACTGAATGAAGCTTTCATTTAAAGGGCTAAAATATGCTTTGTGTTCTTATATGTGGATACTACTTTAAACGTAATGACTATTTATTGTATCATAGCTTGTGATGTATTCTGCTCATGGCTTTTAAGGTAAATTGTGCCATGATCCACTGCCATTCTAATTGCTTTAACAAGTCATTACCACACTACTGTTACATCTTAATTATGCATACAGACAGGTAGACTTATTTTACATATGTGAACTAACTAGTTGTCAAAGCAAATGCAGATTGTATTCTGCAAGTAAAGTCTTTTTCTCTCTGAAATTTCTAGCGATGTTCTTTAAGTGAAATTCATATTCAAACTGAAGATTTTAGTTACAAGAACTGAGTGCAGATTAAAGTCTTTTTGTGATTCAAACATAGTCAAGAGTACAACTGTGATATTTCATGGAAGTTATGCAATAAAATGTCTCTAACCTGCGAACAAATCTATCAAGCAGACGGCACAGTACTGAATTTGAAACCAGAAATACTGGGTTTTTATATAAATGCTTCATAGATTCGTTTTATGATGAAGGGCACATAACTCTCCTAAACCTCACACCACCTCTTGAATAGGGATAATAAGTCCACATCAATGCTGATGCCTTAGCTATTATTAAACTCTTACAGTATGATGTAAAGTGAAAGTACAATGTAAGATCATTCCTAGGCCAACTTTGACCAGTTTTATACAGAAACATGTGCCAACTTTTCTGTTTGCAAGGATAATATCAAAGAAAACACCAGAAAGTTATATCTTTGATGCATTTTTTCAAAATCATACACATAATACACAAACCAAAGACAAATGATAAATATTATGTCAGAAAATATAAAGTCTTCCCCTTTCTTCTTTTGCCAAGAAAGTCCAATATTTTCACCATTTTTATGCACACAATCAACTTTATTTAAGCTAGAAGTTAATGTCTCATTGTTTTCATTGTTCTAAATAAACACCTTTTCCCTTGAGTATTGTTCTAAAAATTTTGAAGTTGTGTGAAAAATTTTGTTCTGATTTTTCACATTTGTGCTAATCATATGTGAAAAGGAATACAGATGGTATTTAATTATGAACATGAAAAGATGTTAAATGTCATTAGTCATTAGAAATTTGCAAATTAAGACCACAATGACTAACACATATATATCAGAATAGCTAAAATAAAAATAAAACATCAAATGCTGGGGAGCATGAGTAAAAACTGGAGCTTTCACACATGACTGGTTGGAATGTAAAATCGTACAGCTATGCCAAAAAGGAGTATAGTAGTTTCTTAAGAAACTAAAGGAACCTGAGTCCCCAGGCCTGCAGTCTGGGCCAAGGTCACTGGCCCTGGATCAATCAGGATGGGGTTCAGGGGCCTTCCTGTGGCCATCCAGTGTCCAAGTTGCCCTTTGGTAGTCTCGTCTGCCCCTCAGCCCCTGAGCAAGTCCATCTGTCCCTCCAATCCTCCCTGTCACGGGACATCTGTCACAGAGCCATGCGCTATCTCCTGCTTTCTGGAGATGCCAACTGCCTGGGGTGCTCTTAGCCGTGCCCTCCCCATCTCTGGGTCCTGACCAAGGTGCTCTAATGGACACCCCCAACCCAGGTCTCAGAGAGCTGACAGCACCCTGGGTCCCTGAAGCTGAGATCCAGCAAGACACACGTGGCCTGAGAGTCCCACTCTCTGGCTGGCAGAACCCAGAGCTGGGAGCACACTGGAGTGTCCTTCAGGGTGTCTTCACCCCATGAGAGGGCTGGGGGCTTTGGGAGTTTGCAGCTGGCAGGAGTCAGGGCCCAGTCCCCTAACTCTGATGCGTCCTTGGTCAGATCCTGTGCCTCAGCCTGTAGGGCCTATTGCGGTCACCAGGTGAATGTGTTCCCTTAGTCTGGGAGCCCCAAGTAGGCAGCACCCCCTGCCAACGACTTCAGGGCACCTGGAAGTGGAGGCTGAGAGGTCTCCCACTTCGCAGAGCTGGGCTCTGGCCCAGAGGCCTTCTCCTTGGCTTAGGTGGTCTCTCGGGCTCCTGGGGCTGCAGATCAGGGACAGAAACAGGCAGCTCTGCTCTGCTATGCCTACAGAGAGGTGCCCAGTGAATGCAGGTTCCAGACAAAAGGTGGAGCCTGGCATCCTGCCCTGCGTGGGCTCCAGCCTGCTGCCATCTGGGGAAACTGAGTCATGGCGAGGCTCAAGGATGTTTCTCAGACCACACCAGTCCCTGAAGGTCCCCTGACCTCCCAATCTTGACGGACAGTGAGAAGAGGTTCCCAGGCCACCTGCAATAGGTTCTGGCTCGGCCTGGGTTGGGGTAAGTCTCCCGGATGCTGTCCTCAAAGCCCCATCAGGAGGCTGTGTCAGGCCAGGCACACCGTGGTGACAGCAGCATGGACTGAGGGTTCTGGCCGCGGGAGAGGTCAGGACCAGGGGAGGTCAGGTCCAGGAGGAGGGCACTGGCCGGCACATGGTGGTGCTGGAGAGACCTGGGCGGGGTGGTGGGAATGGCCCAGGAGGAGCCCCGGCTCCTGTGGCTGGAGTGAGGGTGCGGGCTGTGGTGGGAGAGGAGGTGAAGTTGGAAGGAACAGGGGCCCAGTGGCCTGTGCTGTAGGAAGGGCATGGACTTCCTAGCGAGGACTTTCTGGTGCGGGGTTCTCAGGGAAGAGGAGGCTGGAGGGGCTGGGGTCCCCAGGAGTGCATGCGCCAGGCAAGCGGAGGGGAGGCCGAGCCAGGAGCCACAGGCTTCTCACCGCCAGACCAAAGCCGCCCTCCGCTGGCTGCATGGGGAATCGCGCCTAGGCTGGGGCTCCCCTCGCCCCAGGTTTGGGGGAGGCCGATGTGTCCTGGGGCGCTTACTGCCCATCCAGTCTCCGCCAGGCAGCATGGCCCTGGGTGGCTTTCAGGGCAGCCTCCGCAGCACAGAGCCTGCCTCCGCCCTGTGGGGCAGATTTGGGCATCTGACTCTGGACACTTACCCAGAGGCTGAATTCAACTCCCCAGGGAAAAGCACACTCAGACTCCCTCCCTCCCCACTGTGCCCAGCCTGAGGGGACACTGGCTGGGACTTGGGAGGAGAAGGCCAGAGACCAGGGCCTGGCTCTCAGGCACTAGGTCCAGGAGAAAATGGAGCGGAGTCCCTGCAGGAACTGCCTCAGACTGCCCCTGAGGGGGCCTGGCCTGGGACCCTCCCTGTGCTACCAGGCTGCTGTTGGGGCCAGGAGGGCAGGGAGAGCAGCCACCTGTACGGCATCAAGTAACACTATCACTGAGCACACCCAACACCCACACAACAACCACAGCCCTCTGCCCTGAGGGGGCAGGTGGGCAGAGCCTCCTCTGTCTTGTTCACCCTGAGCGTGGAGCTCCGCACAGGACAGGATCAGAGAGCAAACCAGGAACAAATGGATGAATCAACGAAGGGGCCAGGGCAGTAGGTCCCCACCCACACCCTGAACCCTAAGGGTGGGACACAGAGGCTGGAGACGGCTGGCCCTGGGATCCTCTAAGTGACAGGAACACTTGGCCACTGTTGATTGCCCCGAGGTGGGGCTGGGGCTGCCTGGCCCTTTAAGAGGGCAATTCTGCCCACCGCCCTGAATGACCCCTCCCCTAGCCACTGGAGAAGAGATCTCGTTTCTTGGCAACAGGAAGCTCTTGGTTTACTGCGTCACCCAAGCGACTGGGAGCCGCGTCCTGCTCTGGGACTGAGCCGTTGGAGCCGACCGATGACTGCACTGGGCTGACCGCAGCAAGCTGACCACACACACTCCTCACTCCCCTGGTCCTGGTGAGCGGCAGACACCATGGTGCAGACGGATGTGCTCCTACCAGAGCCGGCCCCACAGAAAGTGCCGCCCTGCGAGCTGCCCTGCAAAGAGTATGACGTGGCCCGCAACACGGGCGCCTACACGTCCTCCGGCCTGGCCACTGCCGGCTGGAGGTGTGGTTCCAGAACTGCTATGCTCGCTACCACCAGGCCTTTGCCGACTGCAACCAGCAGAGCGGGAGCTGCAGGGGCATGAGAGCCATCAGCTGGCCGCAGAGACCCAGGCGCTGACGCAGCCGACACAGCAAGACTCCACGTGCAGAGTGGGCGAGCGACTGCAGGACACGCACAGCTGGAAGTCGGAGCTGCAGCCCGAGGTGGAGGCGCTGGCTGCGGAGACCGACCTGCTGCTGGCCCAGAAGAAACGGCTGGAGCGCGCCCTGGATGCCATGGAGGTGCCCTTCTCCATCGCCACTGACAACATGCAGTGCAGCCAGCACCACCAGCACGCCAACCTCGTGCGTGACCATGTGGAGACGGAGCTGCTGAAGGTGCCAGCAGCCTTGGGTGGCCAGGATTTGTGGGCACAGAGAGGAGGAGCCCCCGGCAGTTCATGTGGACAAGCCACGTGGCTGCTGCAAGCACACGGGAGACCAGCCCTCTGTGCGTGAGACCCCTGAGTCCCGAAATCTGGCCCCTTAGTGACAGGAGGCAGTTTTGCCCCAGAAGGCCCCTGACTTCCAAGCAGCTGTTTCTCCTCTCGTCCTCCAATCCCTTTGAGTCCTGGCATAGTCATCCTGACCCTGGGCTCCCCAGAGATGCTCCCTGGTTGGGACAGTTGCTCCCGAGGTGGAAACCCAGGTCTGGGCCAGCACTGCGGGTGTGGACAGGTAGGGTGGGATAGGCTGGGATCTACTGCTCCCATTCATCCTATACAGAGCCGGGGACACGAAGATCTGCACCCACAGGTCCCCTTCTCCATGTCACCTGTAACTTCCCAATCCAGCCCAGCTTGTCTATGGGGCAACCCCATAGGGTGAGAGAGTAACTCAGTCCTGGCCCTGATGCTGGCTCTGGAGAATTCCCTGAGCTCTCAGAGCCTGGGGCCTCCATGAGAACCACTAAAGGCCTGTAGACATTTGTGAAAGATGTGGGGTGGAGGCAGCTGGTCTCCTGCCATAACCCCAAACTCAGGCAAGAACCCTTGAGTCCCTCCCTCCCCTCATGCCTTCCCTCCTCCCTCCCTTCCCCTTCTGCAGGCCTATCCCCCTGCACCCTCTCAGTGCCTCAAGAACTGCTGCAGCTCCCACAAACCCTCTGCCTGCAACAAGGGTGCCTGCGAAGTGACGGAGACACTGACAGTGCAGGAAGAGGAAAACCCAGGGACAGAGGGGTGCAGGACTCGGGCCCTGGCACACAAGGAGGTAGCTGGTGGTCCAGGCAAAGACCCCAATCACAGGGAAAAAAGGCTTGTTCCTACACACAGAAAATTAAACGGGCCAGGCAGTAAGAAGAAACACAGGGTCTTCCTCCTGTTCTTGGTGTGAGGATGGTCTTTCCCAACACAGAACCCTGAGGGGCAGCCTGGGCGGGCATCTGGGCCCCCAGAGTTAGGGTCCTCAGGGGCTGTCCAGAGGCCAGAGGCAGGCCAACGTTCCTGGGTGCAGTGAGTGAGCAGCAGTGATGACTCTTGAGGCCTGGGGCGTGGGAACTGCCGCTGAGGGACCTTCCCAGCAGCCCATAGAAGGCCCTGGAGGAAAACACCCCACTTACAACGCACCAAGGAGAATGCCCAAAAGCCCAAGATAAACCCAGTGAGAGAGCAGAACTTGCACAGTCAGAGCTCAGGCCCGGCATTCAACTCCTTCTGGTTGCTCAGGTGTTGACCTAGGCCTGCAGCAGCTGGGCCTCCTGGGATCCTCACCAAGGACAGGCTCTGGTGCTCAGGGCGTCTCCTCCCTCAGGAAGCTGAGCTCATCCGGAACATTCAGGAGCTGCTGAAGAGAGCCATCGTGCAAGCAGTGAACCAGATCCGGTGGGTCGAGGGCTGCCCAAGGGATGACTCCTGACCCCACCCACGGCTGGTCCTGGGGCAAGGCATTGAACGACAGGACCCTGAAGCTCAGAGCCGGCAGGGGCTGTCCCAGGTCACAGTGGGAGCACAGGGCTGGGTGGGGGAGTTTCCGGCCCAGCCTGAGTTTGAGTGGCCAAAGCCCAGTGCCACAACTGATCTGCAGCCTCCCAGCAGGGGCGGCAGCTCTTGGTCACTGCTGAGCACGAGGACAGCCGGCCCAGAGCTCCCTCCTGAAGCGGGCATGAAGGCCTAGCCTGCAGCATGGAGGGTCCCCAGCGGGGCCCTCCCTGGCCACACACCAATGCCCTGTTCCACCCCGCCCCAGACTGAACCGGGAGCACACGGAGATCTGCAAGATGCACTGGTCGGACAAGGTGGAGGCCTACAACCTCGACAAGACCTGCGGGCGCCACCACAGCCAGAGCACCGAGGTGTAGGCTCATCAGGCACTCCACCACCTTCCAAGTGGGGGGGGGGGCCAGCTCTGCCCCGCGCTTGCCCTGGCTGTGGTCTCACCTCCCTCTGCCTGGGGGCCCCAGCGGGGCTCCTTCCCCCAGCCTGGCCCAGAGGCCCTCGCCCCCGAGGGCACTTGGGCAACTGTCTGCCCCTGGCATGAGTAAGCGAGCAAGACCTCCTCAAGTGCCCAGCGCGTGCACAGCCTGGTTGCCCGTAGACAGGACAGGGTGGGGTGGGGTCAGCCCCAGGCGCTGGCAGGATTGCATTTCCACCCAAGGCCAGCAGAGGGAGCGCGACCACCGCACACTTGAGCGCGGCAAACTCCTGGGTGCGAGAAGCGGACGCGGGCGCTGGGTACTAGGGAAGGGGGGCTGCGGGGGACGGAGGTGCTGCAGAGGGGGCCTCGGGGGCAGCGGTGCTGGGAACGGGGTTGCGGGGGCAGGAGGGGACTAAGTGCCCGGGGTGGGTAGGGTGTGGGAGGACTCAGGGGAGTTGTGGGCGGGGGGCACTCGGAGGCAGGCAGCTTGGGGGACTGGGCTTCGTGGGTCTGCACGGGGTGCATTGGAGTCCATGCAGTTCCTCCAGGAGCATGGGGCACAGACAGGGAATGGGGGCGTGGCAGGGCCCCCAGCATTTGGCGGAGCCTCCCGACCCTCCCCTGGCTGTCTCCCACCCCGCAGCGCCTCCACCCCGGAGACCTGGACCAAGTTCACGCAGGACAATCTGTGCCGCGCCCAGCGCGAGCGCCAGGACTCGGCCAACCTGTCGGTGCTGGTGGACTGCATCCTTCGCGAAACCTCCGAGGACCTGGGACTCCAGTGTGAGGCCGTGAACCTGGCCTTCGGGTGCCGCTGTGAGGAGCTGGAGGACGCGCGGCACAAGCTGCAGCACCACCTGCACAAAATGGGGCACCCTCAACCCCGAAGATGGCTCCCGCTCCTGCCCACCACTGTGCCCCCTCTCATCACCTGACCTGGGCCCTCAACACCTTTCTCCTCAGTCCCACTTATCCCAAAGGACCCCAGAAGCAAGTGTCACCTCTCCGTAAACCTATGTAAAACCAGGTGACACTGGGTATGATCGCAGGGTGTTGCAACCCCCATGACTGAGCAGGAGGAGCTGTGGGGATGATGGAGGCAGGACGTGGTCTGGGGAGCATTGACCACCCGGGAGGTTCCCAAGGGTCCTGGCCTGGCAGGCAGGGCTCTGACTCTAGGGCCTCAGCGGGGCCTTCACCACAACTGAGTCCCCACTCCTTGAGCAGGATTTGGGTACTGGTGACCACCAAGGATGGGGGTTCTTGGATCAGAGCTCAGACAAAACAGGCAGCATGAATCTCCAGAGCGCACTGGGGGCCACGGACTCTCTCATGTCTTCACCCCCAGCCCTCAGGGACTCTCCTGTGCGTCCCAGCTACTCTCCAGCCATGCCCAGATTTCAGCGGGAGTCAGTTCCAGGCACCCAGGTATCACCACCAAACTCAGCAGTTTCGCTGAGTTACTCCCCAGTCTCTCTCATGTCTTCACCCCCAGCCCCCTGGGACTCTCCTGTCTGTCCCAGCTACTCTCCCACCACGCCCAGATTTCAGCGGGAGTCAGCCTCCCACATTCCGGAATCACCTACAGACTCACAGACTTCACTGAGGTCCTCCCTGGTCTCTCTCAGGTCTTTGCCCTCAGCCCACAGGGACTCTTGTGTCTCTTTCAGCTACTCTCAAAACTTCTCTAGATTCCAGCTGGACTCAGTTCCAGGCACCCACGATACACCACCGAACTCACGAGTTTCACTGACTTACTCCCCAGTCTCCCTCATGTTCTCACCCCCAGCCCTCAGGGACTCTTCTGTCTCTCTCAGCTACTCTCCAAGCATCTCCAGATTGCACCTGGAGTCAGCTTCCCACACCCAGGAATCACCTACAAACTCACGGACCTTACTGCAACCCCCCCCCACTTCTTTCACCTCTTCACCCCCTGCCTTCAGGGACTCTCCTGGGTCTCCCAGCTTCTCTCTAGCCTTCCCCAGATTTCTGCCACAGTCAGCCCCAGGCACCCAGGACAACCCTGGACACTCACAGGCCTCACGAGACTATCTCCCAATGACCTGTACCTACACAGGGATGGCTCCCACGCATCCCTCAGTGACCCCAAACCCATCTTCACTTACACTCAGACACTCCCAGGGCCTGACAGCTACTCCCCGTTATTGTCCTTCCGTTCGAAGCCCTGGCCAATCTACTAGCCCACATGACGCAGTTACCTGGCCATTTCTCCATGGTTCCCGTGAGGGCCCCACACCCAGCCGCACAAGAGCCCCTCCTGCATTCCGTCCTCACACGCAGGCCTGTCCATCTACTTGCTACTGTCACACTCTTGCCAGCAGAAGAGGCCCCTGTAATGCCCGATATCACCACCCAGACTATCCTCACCCCACAGCTGTGCAGCTGGACCCTCCTGCTGGCCCACGTGGCTGCCAGAGCCCATGCTGGCACGACGCTCCAGCAGGTCGGCGTCCCTGCGTGCCACACTACCGGTGACATGGCTAGCATGACCCTCCTTCCTGGCAGTGACACTGTTGATGTGAACCCCAGTTTCACATCTCTCATTTCTAAATAGGACCATTTTCCCTTTTCGCTCTCCCTTCCATTCACAGGGCTTTTCATTCTCTCTGTTTCTCCCTCCGCTTCAGATATTTACTCACCTTTTTCTCTCTCACTATGTCTGCCATGGTCTCCATGAGAGTGCGCCACATAAGATTCCCCCATTAAAAGTCATGAATTGAGTGGCTTTTAGTATACCTGTGGTTGTGCACATTCAATTATAATTGGCAATCCATTGTAGAACGTCTTAGCACCCCCGACCAGAGAAAAACCCTGTAGACATTAGTCACTCCTCATTCTGTCTCAAACTCTCTCCCTGACCCTCAGCCCTAGGTAGCAACCACCTAGTGCGATCAATCCCATATGCATAGATTTCCATATTGTGGACATTTCCTATAAACAGAATTGCACAATAGGTGAGCTGTTATGACTGACATAACACGTAGCACAATATTTTCAAGATTCATCCACATTGTAGGCTTACCCACGGGGGGAAACCATTTTTTTGGGGGGTTTTAGTAACACCGGGTGTTTTCTCCTTCCTTTCCTCCTTCTTTCCTTCCTTCCTTCCTTCCTTCCTACCATCTCTCTTTCCTTCCTTCCTTCCTCCTATTTCTCTCTTACTCCTTCTGCCCTCTCTCTTTCATATGCCTTAGGTGCATCCCACATTCTGCGTTTTTTTGGGGAAATCCTCGACAGGTGCAGGAAAATTCTTTTATAGTAACTATTTACCGCCATCTCTCTTTCACGGCTCTCCATCAGTTGTGAACATCTATTGGTTTATCCCAAGTCACTAAGCATATGTTTATTAGGTACACCTGTTTTTCCTTATACAGCTGTTTCTGGAGTCTAGGGTCGCATACTCATAAACCCAGTGTAACTCAGAAACGCATCTAATATTCCAATAAACCCATCATAACGTTGAAAAATCATAAATCAAACCATCATAAGTCACGGTTTGTCCGTGGATATGGGCGTCATCAATTCCATTGTATTCAGTAATGCTGTACACCATTAACAATGGCAGACTGATTGGGAGTGGCATTATAAAAGTCAGTTATTAGAGGGATACTTCTTTAACCTGACTGAAGAACTGATCTAATGGCTTTAGTCGAGTGCATGATTATGTGAGATGTTTTGAGACAGAGTAGTACATTTGTGAATGAAATTTTATGGCTTTTTTTCACTTAGTAGGCACCATTGTGTGTGGAAAAGTGAGAAAATTGCTTTCTGCTGTAGAGTCTGGCATTCATTGTAGATTTAAGCTTATTTTTCTGGGAGCAAATCTTATTCAATAAAATACTACTCTTTATACTAAAAAACAAAAACAGTGGTGATGTGTGGTCATTATCCTCAGCAAACTAATCCAGGGAAAGAAAACCAAACGCCACATTCTCACTTATAATGGGAGCTGAAAAAGGAGATCACATGGACACAGGAAGGGGAACAACACACAATGGGGCCTTTCGGGAGGCAGAGCGTTAAGAAAAACAGCTACTGCATGCTGGGCTTAATACCTAGGTGATGGGTTGACAGGTGCAGCAAACCACCATGGCACACGTTTACCTTAGTAACAAATCTGCACATCCTGCACATATACCCCAGAACTTAGAAACGAAACGAAACAAAAGAAAACGAAAAAGCAATAGCAAAACGCTAAAGGCAAAAGAAAGTTTCAAACTCAGAACGTGACAGACCAATGTTTGGTTCAAATCATGGTTCTCAACCCCGGTGCCATAAGGTCAGGATAAAGAATTTGATTACATATTGTAAATAAGACATGCAGCAAATGACCAGAAAGATTATTCTCAACATATGTGTGTCTTCTAATTCAATGGTGACGCTATCTACCGGGACATAGCATTAGATTCCAAAGGGCCGAGTCCCGCCACACTGGCCTCCCACACTAACAACAATGGGAAGCCCTACGTTGTTTTACCTGTGCTTCTCAGCAACTGGCTATAAATCAGGTTGCCACCACTCCCAGATTTCGTTGCATTCATTTGCTGGAAGAGCTCACAGCACGCAGGGAAACACTTACATTTGCCGTTGTATTTTAGCGGACATGGCAAAAAGTTCAGAAATTAATGTGGGGCCCGGCATGTGGGGAGGGGCGCACTACCTTCCAGGAAGTGTTATCCAGAAGCTCTCTGATCCCAGTCCTTTTGGGTTTTTATGGAGACCTCATTCTATAGGCATGATGGGTGAAACCATACGCTATTGGTGATCAACTCCACCTGAGGCTCCCAACCCTCCCTGGAAGTTGGGGTTGAGGCTTTGCCATTCTCAGTCTGACTAAAAGAATTTACCCAAACGGAATTTTAAAACAGATGAGCATAACTGGAATCTTAATTAGATGATTGGATTATCTGGAACCACACCTTGGTATTCGTAACACGAGCACCCTCATCCAACGAATGCTCCACCCAACTGGCTCCCAAGTCTCTACGTGGTTCCAGAGCAAAAGAATGCTTATACAACGCATATCTCCACCTTTTCTTCAAAGTCTTTTCGCTTACACGGAAAGACTTCTTAAACTGCCATGCATCAGGGTCAGGGGGAGGTCTTGTTACAACGCAGATCTGTGGATCTCCGGGGTTTGATTGTGGCAAGGATGCTGCTGGTGTCAAAACCACAACGTGGGAACCACAGAACCATTAGTTGGTTTTCAGTGTTTCAGTGCATACAATTCCTAACATATCTGGCCAAGAAAACTTGTAAGTTCTTAGATTGTCCCAAAGGTGGCGCATGAAATCAAAGCAGGAGAACAGTTTCCTACGAGGTGTAGCCTGGGAAAGTTGGGGGTGACTGATGGAAAGGAGGAGTGAAGCTCCGCCCTTTCCGCTGCTAGGCTGCGCCCGAGGCTATTTAAACCCACCCTGGCTGGCCTGTACTCAGATCTTCGCGGAGCGGATCAGCGGCCGGAGCGTTTGGCGGACTCTGCGTGGACTTGGAGCTCACAGCGTCTTGCGACTTGGAAGCGGATTCAGAGGACAGGACAGAACACTTGGGCAAGTGAACCTCTGTCTGTCTGTCTGTCTGTCTGTCTGTCTGTCTCATTGGTTGGTTGATTTCCATTTTCTTAAGGGGCACATACCTCACACCGCACACACACACACACACACACACACACGCACACACACGCACACACACTCCTTCTTTCTGCGAGTTAGAAAATTAGTAGGGGCCCCTGGGAGCTGCAGGTTTCCTAATCATGTCTGCACCTAAGAACAGTAGGGTCTTGTCTGGCTCTTCTTATGAACGGTCCCCCAGCCCGGACTCCCCAAGGTCCATGCGAGCTTCACCCAGCTTCTCCCTCTCCCCTATCAGAAACTCAGGCTTAAGGGGAAGCTCCTCACCAGGGATCCGGAGCTACCATTCACCATCCCCTAGGGCTTCACCACACTCACCTCTGTCATCACCAGAATCCCACAAGCTCCCATTTCCCTGTCCTCACCGTGATGGGCAATCAATGAAGCCATTGGGCTCTCCCGTGTCCTCCTCTGAGGATTCCTCAGAGTCCCCACGTTCATCAATAATATACCACATGTTCTTGCTGCCATCACCCAGCAGCTCACCCCCAGCTCTCGGGGGGTCTCCTGTGTCTCCCAGCTACTCTCCAAACAACCCCAGATTTCAGCTGGAGTCAGCCCCCCACACCCAGGAATCACCTACAAACTCACGAGCCTCACGGTGCTCCACCCCTGTGTCTTTCATCTCTTCACCCCCAGGCCTCAGGGACTCTCCTGTGGCTCCCAGTTACTCTCCAGCCATCCCCAGGTTCCTGCGGGAGTCAGCCCCATGCACCCAGGAGTCCCCCAGAGACTCACACGTCTCGGGAGAATATGACCCATCCCCCAGCCCTGACTCCTCAAGATTCATGCCTGCCTCACCCAGCTTCTCCCTCTCCCCTCCCAGAAACTCAGACCCAAGGGGCAGCTCCTCACCAGGGATGTGGAAGTACTCTACATCACCCCGCAGGGCTTCACCACTCTCACATCCATCATCAACAGAATTCCACAACTTTACGTTTCCCTTTCCTAACCAAGCAGGACAGTCACTCATGTCATTGTGTTCTCCCGTGTCCTCCTCTGGAGATTCTCCACAGTCACCTCATTCATCAATAATATACCATATGTTCTTACTGCCATCATCCAGCAGCTCACCCCCAGCCACCCATGACTCGCCTGTCTGTCCCAGCTACTCTCCAACTACGCCCAGATTTCAGCGGGAGTCTCTACCCCACACCCCAGAAACACCTACAAACTCACAGACCTCAGTGAGATCCTCGCCAGTCTCTCTCACGTCTTCACCCCCAGCCCTTACGGACCCTCCAGTCTGTCCCAGCTACTCTCCAACCACACCCACATTTCAGCGCGGGTCAGTTCCAGGAACCCAGGGATCACCACCAAGCCCACCACTTTCACTGAGTTACTCCCCAGTCTCTAGCACGTCTTTATCTCCAACCCTCAGGGACTCGCCTGTCTGTCCCAGCTACTCTCCAAACACGCCCACACTTCAGCGGGAGTCCGCTGCAGGCACCCAGAAATCACCACCAAACTCACCAATTTCACTGCGTTACTCCCCAGTCTCTCTCATGTCTTCACCATCCCTCAGGGACTCTCCCGTCTGTCCCAGCTACTCTCCAACCACGCCCACATTTCAGCTGGAGTCAGTTCCAGGCACCCCGGACTCACCACCAAACTCACCAATTTCACTCAGTTACTCCTCAGTCTCTAGCACGTCTTTATCTCCATCCCTCAGGGACTCTCCTGTGTGTCCCAGCTACTCTCCAACCACGCCCACACTTCAGCGGGAGTCAGTTCCAGGCACCCAGGAATCACCATCAAACTCACCAATTTCACTGCGTTACTCCCCAGTCTCTCTCATGTCTTCACCATCCCTCAGGGACTCTCCCGTCTGTCCCACCTACTCTCCAACCACGCCCACATTTCAGCTGGGGTCAGTTCCAGGCACCCCGGAGTCACCACCAAACTCACCAGTTTCACTGAGGTACTCCCCGGTCTCTCTCATGTCTTCACCCCCAGCCCTCAGGGACTCTCCTGTGTGTCCCAGCTACTCTCCAACCATGCCCAGATTTCAGCGGGAGTCAGTTCCAGGCACCCAGGTATCACCACCAAACTCAGCAGTTTCGCTGAGTTACTCCCCAGTCTCTCTCATGTCTTCACCCCCAGCCCCCTGGGACTCTCCTGTCTGTCCCAGCTACTCTCCCACCACGCCCAGATTTCAGCGGGAGTCAGCCTCCCACACTCCGGAATCACCTACAGACTCACAGACTTCACTGCGGTCCTCCCTGGTCTCTCTCAGGTCTTTGCCCTCAGCCCACATGGACTCTTGTGTCTCTTTCAGCTACTCTCAAAACTTCTCTAGATTCCAGCTGGAGTCAGTTCCAGGCACCCACGATACACCACCGAACTCACGAATTTCACTGACTTACTCCCCAGTCTCCCTCATGTTCTCACCCCCAGCCCTCAGGGACTCTTCTGTCTCTCTCAGCTACTCTCCAACCATCTCCAGATTGCACCTGGAGTCAGCTTCCCGCACCCAGGAATCATCTACAAACTCACGGACCTTACTGCCACCCTCCCCCATTTCTTTCACCTCTTCACCCCCTGCCTTCAGGGACTCTCCTGGGCCTCCCAGCTTCTCTCCAGCCTTCCCCAGATTTCTGCCACAGTCAGCCCCAGGCACCCAGGGCAACCATAGACACTCACAGGCCTCACGAGACTATCTCCCAATGACCTGTACCTACACAGGGATGGCTCCCACGCATCCCTCAGTGACCCCAAACCCATCTTCACTTACACTCAGACACTCCCAGGGCCTGACAGCTACTCCCCGTTATTGTCCTTCCGTTCGAAGCCCTGGCCAATCTACTAGCCCACATGACGCAGTTACCTGGCCATTTCTCCACGGTTCCCGTGAGGGCCCCACACCCAGCCGCACAAGAGCCCCTCCTGCATTCCGTCCTCACACGCAGGCCTGTCCATCTACTTGCTACTGTCACACTCTTGCCAGCAGAAGAGGCCCCTGTAATGGCCGATATCACCACCCAGTCTATCCTCACCCCACAGCTGTGCAGCGGGTCCCTCCTGCTGGCCCACGTGGCTGCCAGAGCTCATGCTGGCACGACGCTCCAGCAGGTCGGCGTCCCTGCGGGCCACACTACCGGTGACATGGCTAGCATGACCCTCCTTCCTGGCAGTGACACTGTTGATGTGAACCCCAGTTTCACATCTGTCATTTCTAAATAGGACCATTTTCCCTTTTCGCTCTCCCTTCCTTTCACAGGGCTTTTCGTTCTCTCTGTTTCTGCCTCCGTTTCAGATATTTACTCACCTTTTTCTCTCTCACTATGTCTGCCGTGGTCTCCATGAGAGTGCGCCACATAAGATTCCCCCATTAAAAGTCATGAATTGAGTGGCTTTTAGTATACCTGTGGTTGTGCACATTCAGTTATAATTGGCAATCCATTGTAGAACGTCTTATCACCCCCGACCAGAGAAAAACCCTGTAGACATTAGTCACCCCTCATTCTGTCTCAAACCCCCTCCCTGACCCTCAGCCCTAGGTAGCAACTACCTAGTGTGATCAATCCCATACGCATAGATTTCCATATTGTGGACATTTCCTATAAACGGAACTGCACAATAGGTGAGCTCTTATGACTGACATAACACGTAGCACAATATTTTCAAGATTCATCCACATTGTAGGCTTACCCACGGGGGGAAACCATTTTTTTGGGGGGTTTTAGTAACACCGGGTGTTTTCTCCTTCCTTTCGTCCTTCTTTCCTTTCTTCCTTCCTTCCTTTCTTCCTTCCTTCCTTCCTTCCTTCACACCTTCCTTCCTTCCTTCCTTCCTTCGTTCCTTCCTACCATCTCTCTTTCCTTCCTTCCTTCCTCCTATTTCTCTCTTACTCCTTCTGCCCTCTCTCTTTCATATGCCTTAGGTGCATCCCACATTCTGCGTTTTTTTGGGGAAATCCTCGACAGGTGCAGGAAAATTGTGTTATTGTAACTATTTACCGCTATCTCTCTTTCACGGCTCTCCATCAGTTGTGAACATCTATTGGTTTATCCCAAGTCACTAAGCATATGTTTATTAGGTACACCTGTTTTTCCTTATACAGCTGTTTCTGGAGTCTAGGGTCGCATACTCATAAACCCAGTGTAACTCAGAAACGCATCTAATATTCCAATAAACCCATCATAACGTTGAAAAATCATAAATCAAACCATCATAAGTCACGGTTTGTCCGTGGATATGGGCGTCATCAATTCCATTGTATTCAGTAATGCTGTACACCATTAACAATGGCAGACTGATTGGGAGTGGATATTGATAGCATTATAAAAGTCAGTTATTAGAGGGATACTTCTTTAACCTGACTGAAGAACTGATCTAATGGCTTTAGTCGAGTGCATGATTATGTGAGATGTTTTGAGACAGAGTAGTACATTTGTGAATGAAATTTTATGGCTTTTTTTCACTTAGTAGGCACCATTGTGTGTGGAAAAGTGAGAAAATTGCTTTCTGCTGTAGAGTCTGGCATTCATTGTAGATTTAAGCTTATTTTTCTGGGAGCAAATCTTATTCAATAAAATACTACTCTTTATACTAAAAAACAAAAACAGTGGTGATGTGTGGTCATTATCCTCAGCAAACTAATCCAGGGAAAGAAAACCAAACGCCACATTCTCACTTATAATGGGAGCTGAAAAAGGAGATCACATGGACACAGGAAGGGGAACAACACACAATGGGGCCTTTCGGGAGGCAGAGCGTTAAGAAAAACAGCTACTGCATGCTGGGCTTAATACCTAGGTGATGGGTTGACAGGTGCAGCAAACCACCATGGCACACGTTTACCTTAGTAACAAATCTGCACATCCTGCACATATACCCCAGAACTTAGA
This sequence comes from Pan paniscus, assembly GCF_029289425.2. Taxonomy (NCBI): domain Eukaryota; kingdom Metazoa; phylum Chordata; class Mammalia; order Primates; family Hominidae; genus Pan; species Pan paniscus. Next base: position 1,073,415 of record NC_073271.2, read on the forward strand.
AACGAAACGAAACAAAAGAAAACGAAAAAGCAATAGCAAAACGCTAAAGGCAAAAGAAAGTTTCAAACTCAGAACGTGACAGACCAATGTTTGGTTCAAATCATGGTTCTCAACCCCGGTGCCATAAGGTCAGGATAAAGAATTTGATTACATATTGTAAATAAGACATGCAGCAAATGACCAGAAAGATTATTCTCAACATATGTGTGTCTTCTAATTCAATGGTGACGCTATCTACCGGGACATAGCATTAGATTCCAAAGGGCCGAGTCCCGCCACACTGGCCTCCCACACTATCAACAATGGGAAGCCCTACGTTGTTTTACCTGTGCTTCTCAGCAACTGGCTATAAATCAGGTTGCCACCACTCCCAGATTTCGTTGCATTCATTTGCTGGAAGAGCTCACAGCACGCAGGGAAACACTTACATTTGCCGTTGTATTTTAGCGGACATGGCAAAAAGTTCAGAAATTAATGTGGGGCCCGGCATGTGGGGAGGGGCGCACTACCTTCCAGGAAGTGTTATCCAGAAGCTCTCTGATCCCAGTCCTTTTGGGTTTTTATGGAGACCTCATTCTATAGGCATGATGGGTGAAACCATACGCTATTGGTGATCAACTCCACCTGAGGCTCCCAACCCTCCCTGGAAGTTGGGGTTGAGGCTTTGCCATTCTCAGTCTGACTAAAAGAATTTACCCAAACGGAATTTTAAAACAGATGAGCATAACTGGAATCTTAATTAGATGATTGGATTATCTGGAACCACACCTTGGTATTCGTAACACGAGCACCCTCATCCAACGAATGCTCCACCCAACTGGCTCCCAAGTCTCTACGTGGTTCCAGAGCAAAAGAATGCTTATACAACGCATATCTCCACCTTTTCTTCAAAGTCTTTTCGCTTACACGGAAAGACTTCTTAAACTGCCGTGCATCAGGGTCAGGGGGAGGTCTTGTTACAACGCAGATCTGTGGATCTCCGGGGTTTGATTGTGGCAAGGATGCTGCTGGTGTCAAAACCACAACGTGGGAACCACAGAACCATTAGTTGGTTTTCAGTGTTTCAGTGCATACAATTCCTAACATATCTGGCCAAGAAAACTTGTAAGTTCTTAGATTGTCCCAAAGGTGGCGCATGAAATCAAAGCAGGAGAACAGTTTCCTACGAGGTGTAGCCTGGGAAAGTTGGGGGTGACTGATGGAAAGGAGGAGTGAAGCTCCGCCCTTTCCGCTGCTAGGCTGCGCCCGAGGCTATTTAAACCCACCCTGGCTGGCCTGTACTCAGATCTTCGCGGAGCGGATCAGCGGCCGGAGCGTTTGGCGGACTCTGCGTGGACTTGGAGCTCACAGCGTCTTGCGACTTGGAAGCGGATTCAGAGGACAGGACAGAACACTTGGGCAAGTGAACCTCTGTCTGTCTGTCTGTCTGTCTGTCTGTCTGTCTCATTGGTTGGTTGATTTCCATTTTCTTAAGGGGCACATACCTCACACCGCACACACACACACACACACACACACACGCACACACACGCACACACACTCCTTCTTTCTGCGAGTTAGAAAATTAGTAGGGGCCCCTGGGAGCTGCAGGTTTCCTAATCATGTCTGCACCTAAGAACAGTAGGGTCTTGTCTGGCTCTTCTTATGAACGGTCCCCCAGCCCGGACTCCCCAAGGTCCATGCGAGCTTCACCCAGCTTCTCCCTCTCCCCTATCAGAAACTCAGGCTTAAGGGGAAGCTCCTCACCAGGGATCCGGAGCTACCATTCACCATCCCCTAGGGCTTCACCACACTCACCTCTGTCATCACCAGAATCCCACAAGCTCCCATTTCCCTGTCCTCACCGTGATGGGCAATCAATGAAGCCATTGGGCTCTCCCGTGTCCTCCTCTGAGGATTCCTCAGAGTCCCCACGTTCATCAATAATATACCACATGTTCTTGCTGCCATCACCCAGCAGCTCACCCCCAGCTCTCGGGGGGTCTCCTGTGTCTCCCAGCTACTCTCCAAACAACCCCAGATTTCAGCTGGAGTCAGCCCCCCACACCCAGGAATCACCTACAAACTCACGAGCCTCACGGTGCTCCACCCCTGTGTCTTTCATCTCTTCACCCCCAGGCCTCAGGGACTCTCCTGTGGCTCCCAGTTACTCTCCAGCCATCCCCAGGTTCCTGCGGGAGTCAGCCCCATGCACCCAGGAGTCCCCCAGAGACTCACACGTCTCGGGAGAATATGACCCATCCCCCAGCCCTGACTCCTCAAGATTCATGCCTGCCTCACCCAGCTTCTCCCTCTCCCCTCCCAGAAACTCAGACCCAAGGGGCAGCTCCTCACCAGGGATGTGGAAGTACTCTACATCACCCCGCAGGGCTTCACCACTCTCACATCCATCATCAACAGAATTCCACAACTTTACGTTTCCCTTTCCTAACCAAGCAGGACAGTCACTCATGTCATTGTGTTCTCCCGTGTCCTCCTCTGGAGATTCTCCACAGTCACCTCATTCATCAATAATATACCATATGTTCTTACTGCCATCATCCAGCAGCTCACCCCCAGCCACCCATGACTCGCCTGTCTGTCCCAGCTACTCTCCAACTACGCCCAGATTTCAGCGGGAGTCTCTACCCCACACCCCAGAAACACCTACAAACTCACAGACCTCAGTGAGATCCTCGCCAGTCTCTCTCACGTCTTCACCCCCAGCCCTTACGGACCCTCCAGTCTGTCCCAGCTACTCTCCAACCACACCCACATTTCAGCGCGGGTCAGTTCCAGGAACCCAGGGATCACCACCAAGCCCACCACTTTCACTGAGTTACTCCCCAGTCTCTAGCACGTCTTTATCTCCAACCCTCAGGGACTCGCCTGTCTGTCCCAGCTACTCTCCAAACACGCCCACACTTCAGCGGGAGTCCGCTGCAGGCACCCAGAAATCACCACCAAACTCACCAATTTCACTGCGTTACTCCCCAGTCTCTCTCATGTCTTCACCATCCCTCAGGGACTCTCCCGTCTGTCCCAGCTACTCTCCAACCACGCCCACATTTCAGCTGGAGTCAGTTCCAGGCACCCCGGACTCACCACCAAACTCACCAATTTCACTCAGTTACTCCTCAGTCTCTAGCACGTCTTTATCTCCATCCCTCAGGGACTCTCCTGTGTGTCCCAGCTACTCTCCAACCACGCCCACACTTCAGCGGGAGTCAGTTCCAGGCACCCAGGAATCACCATCAAACTCACCAATTTCACTGCGTTACTCCCCAGTCTCTCTCATGTCTTCACCATCCCTCAGGGACTCTCCCGTCTGTCCCACCTACTCTCCAACCACGCCCACATTTCAGCTGGGGTCAGTTCCAGGCACCCCGGAGTCACCACCAAACTCACCAGTTTCACTGAGGTACTCCCCGGTCTCTCTCATGTCTTCACCCCCAGCCCTCAGGGACTCTCCTGTGTGTCCCAGCTACTCTCCAACCATGCCCAGATTTCAGCGGGAGTCAGTTCCAGGCACCCAGGTATCACCACCAAACTCAGCAGTTTCGCTGAGTTACTCCCCAGTCTCTCTCATGTCTTCACCCCCAGCCCCCTGGGACTCTCCTGTCTGTCCCAGCTACTCTCCCACCACGCCCAGATTTCAGCGGGAGTCAGCCTCCCACACTCCGGAATCACCTACAGACTCACAGACTTCACTGCGGTCCTCCCTGGTCTCTCTCAGGTCTTTGCCCTCAGCCCACATGGACTCTTGTGTCTCTTTCAGCTACTCTCAAAACTTCTCTAGATTCCAGCTGGAGTCAGTTCCAGGCACCCACGATACACCACCGAACTCACGAATTTCACTGACTTACTCCCCAGTCTCCCTCATGTTCTCACCCCCAGCCCTCAGGGACTCTTCTGTCTCTCTCAGCTACTCTCCAACCATCTCCAGATTGCACCTGGAGTCAGCTTCCCGCACCCAGGAATCATCTACAAACTCACGGACCTTACTGCCACCCTCCCCCATTTCTTTCACCTCTTCACCCCCTGCCTTCAGGGACTCTCCTGGGCCTCCCAGCTTCTCTCCAGCCTTCCCCAGATTTCTGCCACAGTCAGCCCCAGGCACCCAGGGCAACCATAGACACTCACAGGCCTCACGAGACTATCTCCCAATGACCTGTACCTACACAGGGATGGCTCCCACGCATCCCTCAGTGACCCCAAACCCATCTTCACTTACACTCAGACACTCCCAGGGCCTGACAGCTACTCCCCGTTATTGTCCTTCCGTTCGAAGCCCTGGCCAATCTACTAGCCCACATGACGCAGTTACCTGGCCATTTCTCCACGGTTCCCGTGAGGGCCCCACACCCAGCCGCACAAGAGCCCCTCCTGCATTCCGTCCTCACACGCAGGCCTGTCCATCTACTTGCTACTGTCACACTCTTGCCAGCAGAAGAGGCCCCTGTAATGGCCGATATCACCACCCAGTCTATCCTCACCCCACAGCTGTGCAGCGGGTCCCTCCTGCTGGCCCACGTGGCTGCCAGAGCTCATGCTGGCACGACGCTCCAGCAGGTCGGCGTCCCTGCGGGCCACACTACCGGTGACATGGCTAGCATGACCCTCCTTCCTGGCAGTGACACTGTTGATGTGAACCCCAGTTTCACATCTGTCATTTCTAAATAGGACCATTTTCCCTTTTCGCTCTCCCTTCCTTTCACAGGGCTTTTCGTTCTCTCTGTTTCTGCCTCCGTTTCAGATATTTACTCACCTTTTTCTCTCTCACTATGTCTGCCGTGGTCTCCATGAGAGTGCGCCACATAAGATTCCCCCATTAAAAGTCATGAATTGAGTGGCTTTTAGTATACCTGTGGTTGTGCACATTCAGTTATAATTGGCAATCCATTGTAGAACGTCTTATCACCCCCGACCAGAGAAAAACCCTGT